>NC_048231.1:105245372-105392872 GCF_002007445.2 Ailuropoda melanoleuca | reverse complement strand
AGAAGTGACATTTATGATTGTCGTGCATGCACAGGTGCACAGAGTAAATGCACCTTCAGAGCAAGACCTGAGGACAAGGTGTGGACCCAGGCCCAGGCCACACCGACACCAAGGTGCCGTCCCTCTGCACATGGAAATCTAGGGACTCCTGGTCCTGCCTCTGCTTAAAAGAGCCGACCCATCAAGGCCGATTCAAACAGTTGTGTGGATACTGAGGGGAAACCAGAGTATGGAAACAAGAATGGGCTTGGGGCCAAGTTGGAGGGTGCAAATACAGGGGGTGCACGTGTCTGCATTATTTTCTCAGTGGAGAATCAAGTTTGGGGACATATGTGTGACTTCTGTGTAACTCTCATTTTCCAGTTCTGATCACAAAGTAGATAGTCTCTAGACCCAGTGTAGTCTGTCTCCTTAGACCTCTCTCCACACCCATTCCACGGACTCTGGAAATTCAATACAAACAATTTTCTCCTTTCTAATTTTTATCTGTTTCTTTTCCTTTCTTACTTGAAAATTTCCATCAGATGGTCTTAAGTCTCTCCATTTCATCCATCCCCAGTCTCCTCAGAGTTTGGAAGGCTCAAATGAAAGCTCCTTTTTTTTTTTTTTTTAAGATTTTATTTATTTATGTGATAGAGAGACAGCCAGCGAGAGAGGGAACACAAGCAGGGGGAGTGGGAGAGGAAGAAGCAGGCTCCCAGCAGAGGAGCCCAATGTGGGGCTCGATCCCGGAACACCGGGATCACGCCCTGAGCCGAAGGCAGACACTTAATGGCTGCGTTACCCAGGCACCCCTCAAATGAAAGTTCCTTTATCAAAATCAGCATCCTGGTGACTGAATTAAAAGAGACAGCACCACAAAAATCTAACTTTCATCAAACCAAAAATCTCATGAGGTGTTGGCCAATACTGTGTTCCAGTTACCACTGTGCATGAAAACATGCCGTATAGAAGCTCGCTGAAAGAGACAGTGTTGGGTTCAAAGAGCCTTATTAAATGAAGGAAACAGTTTATGCAAATTTAAGGAGGGAATGCCAAGAAGAGGAAAAGGTCACCCATCGATACATGAAACAGTCAAGATAGAAAAACGTAGCTGAATCCACAGCCATCTGGAAAAATATTTTAGGGAAAGACTCAATGAATTTAAAGCCATATTTTTTTCCAGGACTGAATTGGAGTGAAGATCAATGTTTGTCCACGTCCCCATCGCCAATGTCTCTGCTGTGTCAAATGCATACCTTCGACTTCTCTAGAAATGAGCTACTGTTGTGGTTTCCAGTCTCACAAGCTGGAGCCTCAGAAATGTGGGTCAGTGGAGGGACCTGGAGCCTGAGAAATTACTCGCTATTTTCTGGATGATGTAGTTGGACTTGGCGGGGTGGGGGGGGGCAGGGAGCAGGTGAATCGGAGCTCATCTCCCTTCGTGTGGGAAGGAACACTCAGCAGTTCCACACGGGGTTGATGGCCAGCACTGCCATGTTATTTTGGGGGAACTTCCTGTGGTCGCCATTTGTTCTGAGGTGCCTGCTGTCTACCCCGAGGTCACGGGAGACTCGGTACAGGGAGGACTGGTCCATCCCAGACTGAGCTTAATAGAGTATCCAAAGAAAGTCATCGTTTACATCTGTCCCAGCAAGCCAGGAGAGCCTGAGCTAAGAACTGCTAGCACTGGATTCTAAGGTAGCTCTTATCTGCCCAATGGTGTCGGGTTTTTGCCCATTTCTGTGACTTATCACATAGTTGGGATGAAGACAACATTTAGAAGATAAAGGCCTGAGCCATGCATATCTGATCAATAGCAATAAATAATTGGGATTATTCACCATGGAGTAAAGAAAGCTAAATAATGATTAAATGGTAATCATTCATAAACTATGGAGAACAGTATTAAAACCATCTCTCTACAACAGAACAGGAAATTTTACTTAAATTTCAGCAAGAAGAGGTATGTTGAAGAATTTCCTGGTGGCAAGGTTTACTGCCATGAGACTGGCTGCCACAGCTCGTGCAGATGCTGTCTCCAGCGCGCCGGGTGCGGCATGAGGTGCCGGTCACTCACCAACCCATCGCGGGAGCCTTTGTCCTTAAAGAGCGTTCAGTCTAGCGGGTGAGACAAGCTGGGAACAAATGAAACAGAGCAGGAGCAGTTTTGTGCAGGTGCTTATGTTTCGAGGGATCCCGGGGAGCAGAGTGGAGGGGCTTCTCGAAGGAGCGAGTATTTAGGACTCACTGGATCTGTTGGAATCAAATGTTCCAAAGTTTTAACGCAGGGAGAAAGTGATAGACTGTTAACAGCAAGGGTGACCAATGCCCGGTGGGCTGGCGTAGGGACAGGCAGGGGCCGCGCCAGCCAGAACGACAGGTGCTGAGAGAGACACCCAGCGACGGTCTGTCCAAGCGGTGAGAGAGACAGCCCTCACCTGTGATGTCCCAGTTCCAGGGGCGCTGCAGGGAGTGTGCACCCAGCGCGGTGAGAGCATCCTTTGCGGAGGGTTTATTGTGTGCCAAGAGTTGCCAAATACATTCATAAGGCACTTGGTATTTGTAACCATTAAGATGGATTTCAGATGAGAAAATGGGAACTTGAAGGCACGAAACGTTTTGCTTCCATTCACACAACTCACAGGGTTTCACCCCGCCCACCTGACCTCAGCCCTGTGCTCTTAACCAAGGGAGAGCTTGGGTGTGGCTGGAGAAGGTGACCGTGAGAACCTACACAGAGGAGATTCGTGGGGTGCAGAGGACCCCAGCTGGCAGGTGGAGCCCGCAGAGCTGTGACCTCCACCACCCTCGAGCTCCCGGGTCACCCTCCTGGAGCGCCAGTGGGAGATGGGGGCTGGCAAGAATATGGCTTCAGTGTCCGAGCAGAATAGAGAATTGCAGCAGCCGAAATGCTGGCGTGTAAATGTAAAATCAGCTCTGACTGCAGTTGGCTCACTGACGATGCCCACACTTGCTGGTTGGTTAGGCACTTTGGAGTCGACTTTTCTCAGAGAAAATTTAAGGGAATTAACAACTTTTTCTCTACAATTGAAGCAAATAATGATTCATTTTTCTTATCCCCTCATGAAAATTTTATAAAATGTTAAATTTAGCCAAAACTACTTAGATGACTAGATTTTGAAATTTACTATGTCAAACAATTTGTTGATGGTTGCACAATATTGTGTCTAAGTAAAATCCCCAAAGAATGAGTCTATAGGTTTGTGCCATGCTTAACTCTGGTTTTCTTTAAAGACAACAGAATAGCAAAAAATCTGGGAAATTTATTAAATGTAGTTTATTGGCCATGTTTTGGTTTTGCTCACATTGTTTTATTATTATATGGGATGTAGTGAGATTTCAGTTATCTTTTTTAGCTCCTTCCTATAACCTGTATGTGAGTAAAGCCACAGAAGAGACTTGTGTAGATATGGCATTGTTCGGTGAGTGTAGAGATAAGGAAATGATTTAGATATATTTTAAAATATCTTACTCAAATTTTTCACTATCAGCATCCGAACAGTTAACAATAGTTAGGATTTTTAATGAGGTGTTACCTTTGAGAACTCTGACTTTGACATTCCTACCCACCCAGGCCTGGGCTGGCCTTTCCGTGTCCCTGTTTCCATGATTGTCCTCATTCACCGTTGCTGGTCTCACTCTTGACTGCATTTTCCTTCAGGGAATCTATTCCTTGACAGTAATCATGTCCCCAGAGATGAGCAGAAAGTGGCTGGTGCATAGTAGGTCTGCTACAGATCATTATCAAATGACTTAAGATGTAAATCCTGTCACTTAAATTCAAGAAACATGTTGTGAATGCCTACTGTGTGCAAAGCACCGTGTCAGGCTCTCTGCAGGGTAAACATGGATGGCTGGCATTCCTCTGGGGAGTCTGCGCAGTGTGTCATGAGCAGAATGTGTCTGGGGCAGTTACCGGACACGTCTGAGCTCGGAAGGCCACTCCGCTGGTGTGCACGGTGCCCCTGTCCTGGACCCAAGGGTCCTGCAGGCAGCAGAAGCTTAGGTTAACCTAACATGGTTTCCTGTTTTCTTACTTTGTTACATGGATGTAGTGTTCACCATATTCAGTAGCTGAAGATACATGGAATTCTTTGAACACTAGTAAATACCTGAGAAATTGGGGAGACTGCTCTGTTACTCTGTGCGCTTTTCATGGGACTAGAATTCTGGACACAAGATGCTCTAAACGGATGAAGTGAATGCATTATACATTTTAGATGATTTGTAACAGTGTTTAACTAAAAAGATACTCTAGTAACTATGTTCATTTTTCGGTGCTGGTTTGGATCCCTTGCCAAATGTAAAAAGCCCTGCAAACGACCACCAGAGGGACGGTGCTCAGTGCTGACCAGCTTTTGGAGGAACCGAGTCAAGGTCCCTAAGCCTTGCTACTCAGCTTCATCACGGTGCTGTGCTGGTGCTGGTTGTCTGGGTGGGAGGTGAAGGGGCTTGGGGATAAATTCACTTTGTAATCACTTATTTTCCTAGAGGAGGAAACTGGGTTGGAAATTTCTGGTTAGGGAGTGTGCGATATCCCTTGAAGCAAACCAGCCCCCATGCTCTGTAAGGTCTTGTACTAAGGGGGTAGCTCAAATTTGCTGTCTTCTTTAGTTCTGAGGTTCTCCTATCTTAGGGTCTTAGGAATAATGTGAGACACGTGTAAAAATGCAGAGTCCCACCCTGCCAGGGATTTGGGTCCAGGAAGCCTGGCGTGGGGTTCAGCAACCTTACTTCTAAACGTAGACCCTAATGGCTCTGGTTCACGTTGTCCCCTGCGGAGGCGCCTTGGTTGGTCTGTGCGTTGGCCGTTGTGGAAGGGGGCCTGTCACCAGGACAAAGTGATGTGTCGGCCAGGGTGGTACAGGGCTGTGGAGGCTCTCGGCTGGGTCCGCGGGAGAGCAGTGACTGTCGCGACTCCTGAACACTCCTCCCTTAGCCGACACATGAGATTCCCACACACCCTCTTGGAATGTTTGCTCTCATTTTCCTTTCAAGAGCCTCTCCTTTCTATGTTCAAGCACACAGAGTTGAATGTCAAACGGGTGAAAAGTGGGGCCGGAAAGTCCTTTTATGGCCAATGGTGCAGAGCCCCTGGCATGAGAGCCCATGGTCACATGCAGCCTTCCACGATGGCATGCAGGTGCACCGAGGGCTTTTCTTTATTAAATCTTTGCTCTCAGGGAGTCGTCTTGTAATTCCTTGGTGGATCTAAGGGAAGCTAATGATAGGACGATCACAGTGTATTATAAGTGCCGAAATCTACTGGCTTGTGGTTCCTTAGGGCTGTGCCAAGGGCTTCAGATGGGTGGTCTCAGTTCCTATAGCAACCCTGTACCATAGGGTTACATACACATGCACACAGGAACACACTCATGTACACACGCACACACACGTGTATATGTACACACATGCACCTGTATGTGCATGCACACACTCACATGTACACGCATGCACACACACATGCTCATGGGTATGTACGTTATACACACAAGCACGCACACGTGCATATAGACGCACGTGCACTTTTATTTACGTGTGATATGTGCACCTGACCCTCAGTATTTGTGGGCTCACTGTTTGTCACTAAAATGCACTTGTGACCCGCGTCAGCACTCACGGGGCTCTCGTCATTTGTAGGCACGTGCAGAGTGGTGACGATGGGATTCTCCGGCGTGTCTGTTTCCAGCACAGGAGGAACGGCGTGACGCTCTGCCTTCTTACTTCAGCTCTCCTCCTGCTGCCAACGTGTGCCCTTTTCAGGGTCTATTTAGTGCATGTTTTTCATATTTTTGTGGGTTTTGTTGGTAACTCATCATTTAAAACAGTCACCAGACGTAGTGCTGAGGAACTTCCTTCCGGCAGGAGTTCCAGTGAGCAGATCCACTGTATATTTGAGATGCGATGTCTTTAAAAGGAAACACACGTACGTCGAGGTTATATTGGCTGATGGGCCAAAATGTTGGGACCTGAGGACTCTAGCCCCGTGTTTCTTAGGAGTGATGGTGCAGTGCTGTGCGGAAGAACATAATTACTGCAGCGATCAGAGACGTGTGATATGGATATCAGACTGCGCAAGTCTTTCTGAAACTTCTGTCTTCTTGTCCGGGAGTAGCTGGTGTCAGGGTCAAGGGTAAGAAGAACACTCTGAGGATACACACACATTTGCTGGCCGATCCCAGGTTATCTCTGGACGGGGGCACAGGACACTGCCCCATGGTTTTCTCTGGGGAAGGAGGGGGGAGGCTGGGACGTGGGCAGGGAAATACCGGACTCATTACTTAAAAAGCTAAATGAAAGATTAAACATGATGAGAAATTATACTGTTCAGAACCACATATTACAGACGATGAAACCCCATTATGTCCTCGGTGGGCGGATGTGTTTATAGCTCGGGCATATGAGGAGCTCAAGGTGAACCAGTTGTTCCCTTGGTTTGGGCTCATCAGACAATTTTTAACAATCGCGCCGTCATTGTCCCCTACTGTAAAAGGAGGTCAAATGGTTAACTTTTTTCTTTCTCTCTCACTGTTCAATACACTTTTGGTGGTGAAAATTTTACCTTAGTGAAAAATATTGTATTCAAGAATACCTTCCTTCCTCTGGAGTTTGATCTTTGCGGAAAAGGTAGCCAGTATTTTGAGCGAATATTTTTGTTTTATTTCCCTGTTCACAGCGTGTGAGACACCGGCAGGGTGTCCAGATCCTTGAAATCACTCCTATGTAGCGGCCGTCATGCTTTTTCAAAGAGCATTTGCTCAGGAAACCGAAGTTGGGATAAAAGGGATGAAGGCCTATCTTGAGACCCTTCTCTGGTCTTCCGGCACGTTTATGATCTCCTACAGTTGGTCCAGATAGAAACGAGAGCGCGCTGCCGAGGCGCCCAGGCACACGGCGGGCTCTGCGAGGAGGAGCCGGGCCTGGATTTCCTCTCCGACCTGGCGGAATGCCGAGCCCGGACCTCACCGAAGGCACACGAGTCACGTTCGCTGGAGACGTGAGTGCCGTCCGCACCTGCCCGTGCCTCAGCTGACAAAGTCTCAGGCAGCACGTGGACATTCTCTGCACCCTTGGCTGACGCCACGGATTCCCCTCACTTCGGTCGGGTGCCTGCTGCGAGCCAGCCCCTGGGGAGGGGACGGTGCCGGCCCGCGTCCTCCCAGCCCACCTGTGCTCGAGGGGCAGGTTTTCTCCAGAGGTCGTAGTTGTCCGCCTGCAGCCGTGCTTTACCTTCCTTCCTCAGTGTGCTCCTCCGTCAGGAGATGGCCTGGGCGGGCGTGATGACGCCTTCCTTCCTCAGACCAGCCGCCCGGTAGAGCCCTGTCATCTGTGCTTTGTTTTGGAAACGAACTGCACGCACGAACTAGCTGATCGTAGATTCGCTCCGCAGAACAAGTGGCATTACATCGCTCGGGGGCTTTGCCGTAGTCGATCGGCCTCCTTTGCGGGCTTGCTTGCCAGGGGACAGCACCCACCCGGCCCTTCCAGGGTGCTGCTGCTGAGTACCGCCAGCGGCTTCGGTGAGCACAGAGTTCGGACTGCGTGCTTGCTTCCTGGCTTGTGTTTGCGAGAAGGCTCCACACCTGGGGGTCGCCTGGATGGGAGCACATTTCACACTGGATTTCTTTGCTGACATTTCTGGCTTTTTCACGAGACGGAGATCCTGGGACTCTCTTTCCCTGTTGGTAGCGACCTTGCTTTGCACGTTTTTATCCCAGCTGAGCTTGGAAGAAATTTATGACGTGTTTTTTTGATGTTGCAAGTGCGACTTCACGTTAGTGTCGGTTTCAGAAGACTTCCCTCCACTTACCGCTTCGATCCCGCGGATGACGACATCCCCACGTGAGGCTGCGTGCAACCCTCTTTCCCTCGTGGTCAGAGGCTGTGGCAGAGGAGACTCGGGGCTGAGCCCAGGCCATGAAAGGGACCAGCTACGGAGCTCGGGCGGGTGGCGTGGCTGCCGGCAATTCCAGCTGCCCCCTCACGTTGCTGGCACGAAAGACGGGATCTGTACCATAGCATGTTTCACGGTTCTCGGGGGTCGTGGCACAGCGAATTAAGACCAGGGCCTTTGGAGAGAAACCCAGGGCCGCATCATTCCCTCCACGATGCCCAGAGTTCCCGAGGCCTGTGCACTGAGAACAGACCCATGTACTCAGAGGTGGTGCGTCTTACTGTTTAGATGTCAGGAGAAGGAGAAAAAACCCCTCTCTCCTTTACACGTCAATCATCAAGACTCCTCTACAGAGGTTGGGACTTTTCGCAAGTATTCGAGTCCACCACGTGGGGTCTTGCTGTGTCCTGTGGGAGAGTGCCATCACTGCTGTCATCTCGGGCTGGTCCCTGGCCTGCATCTGGCTGCGTCTGGAGGGGCCGGGTCCCAGGCCACATGCCCACTACAGCTGCCCTCTGCCGCCAGGCTGCTCTGCGGTCCAGTGATCTCATCCTGATCCCTGGATGGTGGGCCGACGCCTCTGTAAGCCCTCAGATGGTGGCCGTGGTGCATGTGGAAAAAGCAAACCCATACCCAGAGTCGGTGTCCAGCCCAGTTGGAGTGGAACACTGCCTTTCCAGGGTGGAGGGGGTCCCTCCAACTGACGTGCTGGGCGGGGGCTGGTTGGACTTCTCCCCTGAGCTCAGTGCTGGCCTCTGTTGCTGGCAGGTTGGACTCCTGCGGCGGTCATGGCTTACGAGTCCTGGCGGGTGGGTGTCCACATTGTAGGGTCTATGCTGTAGGGCCCACGTTGGGCCCACTTGGGCCAGAAGCCACTGCCAAGCAGGCTGACACCTCCCCGCCGAGTCGTCCTGCGTCTGACCCGCACACGCACCACTGAGGGCCTCTCTACTTGCTGCGGGGCAGAGGGATGCAGCTCTGACTCGTCCTTTGATCTAAATTGTCGATCAGTGGGTCTGTCATTTTGTGTCTCCAGTGTCAGTGGCACGTTGCTGCAGCCGCCGCACCCCCTGCCCAGGCCTGGAGATGACAATTTCCCCATGCCTCTGACATGCCAGGATGTTGCCGGCCAGTCCCCCTCTCCCCTCTTTGCCTCCGGCCCCAACCAGCACCCACGGGTGGAGGTCCTCATCACTGTCCAGCTGACGAGACCCCGGTCCTGGAGCCTGCTTCCTGCTCCCTTGGGAAGGAGAGAACCCACTTCCGGTGACTTCGGGAGGGTGTGTTCTCAGGTGGAGGGAGGGAAGGAGGCACGTGGAGCAGGTGGGATTTGCAGGAACGGAGCCAGCTTGGGACGAGCCTGTCTGCTGTGGCGCTAGCCCCCCTACCCCGAGGCCGGGCTGTCCTTCTGCCCCGCCACAGTGAGTCTTCAGCTGATGCTGGCTCAGGTGGGGGTGAGGAGCTGGCAGTCCCATCTGAGCAGGGTCGGCCACATCCCCGTCGCCGGGAGGTGCTCCAGCAGCGCCTGCCTCGCAGGGAACACCGGCCACAAGGAGCAGGCTTTCCTGGCTGGGTATCTTAGGAGGGGTGGGAACTATGTCTGGTTGGTGAGTCGCTGTCAGTTGGGCAAGAGGCCGGGGGGTGTGTGTGTGTGAGGACAGGTTGTGGGGGGAAATGGGGTCACCACGGGCATCCTGCCCCCAGTCATGCTTGTGTCGAGTGGTTCAGGCACAAGAAAGTGAAGGCCCAAGGAGAGTCGCAGAAGGACGTTTAAATCGTGGTCACTTTTGTGAAGCTAATTCTAGGAAGATATGAAAGATAAACGTCGCATCTTCGGGAGGCTGCAACCTGTAGCTCGCACCCTCGCATTTGGTCTGAACGGGACCGAGGAGAGCAGGTGCACAGGTCAGCATGGCCCCTGCGCAGCCCCTCCCCCCAGTGGCTGTGGTCCCAGCTCCCTCTTCTGAAAACCATGATCATCGTTAGAACTCCACTCCACTGTCACCAGAAAGCAGGGCACCAAGGGGGTCAGGACTGGTTTCCAGGCAGGGAAACCAACAAATAGTCCCTCAAACTTTAAACAAACTTGATTCCACAATATTAAAGGAAAGAAGGAGAGAAAGCGTTCGTGTGTAAGTGATATACTTTATCTAGAGGACATACTTTGCAGTTACAAAGAGGTCAGAAGCACCTCATTAAAAATATATTGTCAGAAGAAAAGAGCCAATTATGGTTCACATGATACGAGTGATCAATATAATTAAGAAATGAATTCCCCATAAAAAGACTGACGAATGCTGTGTTCTGGCAGAATTGATATTGTATGGACTAATTAAATATTTATCGAGTGTCAGCGGAGCGCGGTGCTGGATGCTACGAGGTGCACAAAATATATTTCCGTTACTAAGGAATGCTAGCATAACACGGTCATGCATAATGGAAGCAGGACGTGGTCAGTGTCACCATGTGGGCGGCTGGAAGGTCCGATGAGGTTTTGTGGTGTGCTGTTACTGCTGCACTAGTCCTCAAGCTGAAATACTCAGAGCAAACTCACGTGATTAAAATACCAGTCATATTATAAGTTGGTTTCTGTGTTCAAAACTGTAGGTCCTGTGCTCTTTGGGAGTGAAGCTGGCTGGAGCGACAGAACGCACATTCACTCTCTCGGTCTCAAAATGGAAACGACGGAGAAAGTATATTAGATTTTTTGGAACGCACACAATGGTTTTAGTGGTGGTGAGTGTGATGCAAAGTGTCTGTTCTGTGTGGGTCGGGACGGTCGGTGCCAGCTGCCGTGAGCGGCACTCCCACCCGCCAGCGACCGCCGACGCCATCGGGCCGACTCCGTCCTGCGAAGACTGCCGGGCGCTCGCCGTCCTGTCTGGTCTCTGCAGGTGCCGGTGCTGGGCTCCCTCCCGCCGGGAGCGCCATCTCCAGCACGGGCCGACCGGAGCCCCGCCCGGTCCTTCCTGTGAGGCTCGAGGTAAACACGAGAGCACGAGGCTCACAGACTCTTGGAAGCAAGCCGTGGACCTCTCGTCCACACTCCATGAGCAAACACCCGTCCACAGGGCTCGCGGCGGACGCAGAGGAGGCAGTCTGTCTGTGTCCCAGAAGGAGGACAGCGGATTGGCAAGGCTCACGCGGATTCGTGACGTAGCGCTGGTTGTAGGAGCACCTGGTGCTGGTGCGAAGGTCTTCGAAAGGGCGGTGGGGGACTTGGAAGGGCTAGTCTTGAGGGGAGAGGGCATGCAGGATCTTCGTCTGTCTCTTCCAGCTCCACAGGCATGTGTTCAGCGTAACTGGGATCCGGCGGCTCCCCTGGACCAGAAGGAAAGCAAGCGTCCTGCAGGCCGGACGGCGGGGTGGCAGAGCTCGTAGAGAGGGTGTCAGCACAGTCGGGGCACGTGACACGGCCCACGGCAGAACAAACCCTCTAGCAGCAGGAGAGGAGCTCTTGCCCCGTGAGCGTATTCCCGAAGCCAGGAGGGCTGTGTTTCACGGCAAGAATGGGCGATGAGGGCGGTGTCGCTGGCGGCGAGCATGCGTTGGGGACCTTGGGTCGGTCCCTGGAGGCCTGGAGGGAGCCCGAGGCACCGGACCTGACCTGGGGAGGCCCTCTGTGGGCGTGTCCCCTGTCTGGGCCTCACGGCTCCCAGTGTGGTCCCTGACCTGCCCCCAGCCAGAGACTCAGAGCCGCCCCACGCGTGCCTTGGTGACGGTGACGGGGTGCGAGCAGGTGGGACGGTCTGGCTCAGAGCCAAGATTTCTGGGCCCGTGGGTGGGGCGACCCAGGGGCCGGTTTCTAGAGCCTTAAATTCCTTGTGGAATAGGCAGATGGAGATTTGCTCGCCGAGGGTTCGCAAACTGCTCCTTTCCATGGAGACAACATGGGGACGGTGCTTTCAACACAGGAAGACATTCGTGTAAGGGGTCCAAACAGTGACCCAGCCAGTGGGCCACCCTCCCTGCAGACACCGGCCCGGAGCCCACAGTGGGCCACGTGCACCCCTACTCCTGACTTGTGCTCAGACGCCAACTCTGAGGAGGACAGACGGCTGTGTCTGGTTCCCTTCACAGCCCCTCCAAGGGGGACACCTGACTTCAGTGTCATGTGCATTTTGGATGACACGCTCTGCATCATATTATCTGAGATATCAAGGTTAATGCCGAAACATTTTATGACTGTTGTCCTCCAGGGACGGTTATGGAAATAAGATGTCTATCTCACAGGGTTCTCTCAGCGAGGGGAAAAAATGTTAAATAAATAAAAATAAAAAAATAAATCTGAAAAAGTAACTTGCAAACATTTTTGCAAATATAAAGTGCGTGAGCTATTGTGTCCTGAGGGTATAGAATTAACTCGCATGATGATAATTTATATTTTATGTGAGTTTTATTTTTATACACCTGCTTTTCTTTGCAATTCATGAAAAAACATATTGATATCAAGGCAATTGTGCTGTCACAGAATTCATAATCCTAACTGGGAGACTTCACATCAATATGACACGTCTCTTTTATGCTAACTCTAGCAATTTAGAAAAAAATACAGGTTATAAACAGCTAATAAAACGTCCCCGTTTGTTCATCTGATACATTTTCTTTCCATCCAGTGGAGTCACCGAGCTTCTTTGGTTCTGGAGAAATCTGCACTTGCAGGAAGAGAAGGGCCCGTCGGTCCCGTCAGAAGAGCGACCTCCACCGCCTTCTGCTCCATTAACTTCCTGCGGGTTTTGCTCAATGGCTCGGTCTTGGGTCTCGGGACCAGAGGCTTTAGGCTGACGTTTAAAGAGCACCCAGGGAGCTAACTGCAGATTGTGAACGTATCTGGGTAGGGTTTGGGGAGGGTCAGGCGGTTCCTGACTGTGGCTTAGGGTTTGTGGCAGCAGCTCAGCTCCGTGGCCGTGGTGCGAAGGTGGCTGATAAACTTGACTGATGGAAATGGATCTTGAACTTTGTACCATGTTCACATGTCATGAAGTGTGATTCATTGCATTTTTAAAAACGATTTAAAAATCATTCTCAGCACAGGCTGACCCCTGAGCGGAGCATGGGCTCCAGTCCCAGGCTGCTGGGGTTCCCGTCTGCCTCTGGGGTTCACTGGCTGCAGGCTGGCTCGTGAACTCCCGCTTGATGCCGATTCCTTGTGTAAGGAGCCCCGCGGTGTGCACCCACAGTTACTCTGACTCAGTGAAGTGATATGTGCTCCGGGGGAAGTGTGGCCCTCTCGGTGCTGGCTGCTAGGAGCTGAGAAAGTGATGAGCTCCCAGATCTAATGACTCGGCCACCAGCTGCCCAAGACAGACCAGGGGTGGAGACAGGCAGGGGCTGGGCGGTCCTTTCCCCGCTGATCGCTGCACTCCCGGCCTGCCGGTGGGGGCATGGGCCGGCCGTGCTGGGTCCTGCTGTCTGTGAGGCTTGTCTGGTGCGACTCGGGGTGTCCGGTCCAGGAGCATGTTGTGTGAGGCGGTCCCTCGCACGCACGTGTGCGCACACACAGACACAGACATACACAGACACACGCACACAGGCACTGTCACTGTCTCTGGTCATTTTCAGCATTTCTCTCCTAAACAGGATGGCTCTGCAGTAAAAGCAGGACGTGGCTGGACCCTGCCTTCCACGTGTCCTGCACATGACTTGCTGTGTGTTTTTCAAGGCCCGTGGCCTGCCTGGCCCTGCGTGTGGGTGTGTGCTGGTCGTGGGTCCAGGTGGTGCTGTGTGTGGTCACGATGGGAGGGTTGGAGCCGCCGGTGAGGCACAGATATGAGTGAGGAGATGCCGTAGGGAGAGACGCCGAGAGCAGTGGAGCCACGGGTCAGGGAAGCGCACGGAGTCAGCAGCAACGTCCGCACCGGCGAGGGCTTCGACAGCAAATCACTCGGGGGTCTGAGGACCTCCCCCCTCGACTGGGACCCTGTCCTTCTGCTGATGTGCCTGACGAATGGCAGAGTGTGGGGGGCTGGGGATAAACGCCCCCGAGTCAGCCTTCTGGTGCAAAACTTGTACTTTCCAGGAGAAATAAAATGAGGCAAATGTGCCAATAGACGAGAGACAAGCTCAACCTTTCTTTCAGAAGCCAGAGGAGATGCGCTGGGAGGATGGGAGAGCAGACCGAGTTCTGGAAGAAGGCAGACCCATGAGCAGCTGTTTCAGATCCGGGTCCCCCGCGCCCCAGCGTCCAGCAGCCGGGGCCTCGGGCCCAGAGCCCTGCCCACGTGCTCCCGTCCTGAGCTGTGCGGGGGGCACAGACGGGCCCCAGGCAGACGCGAATTCCCACCAGCCTGCTGCCCCAGATCACAACTTTTCCCCTTCCCAAGAAAAAACAGTGTTATTATTATATTTTTAATTCCCTGATGTGCAACTCAGCAGCCAGGATCATCTTACAGAGGATGAATAGAGGGTGGGGGCAGGCTGTGTGGCCGGGTTTCAATAACCCCCCTGCGAGCCATTACGTCACCCGGCTACTCTCTAAGAGGATTTTCAGCAGGCTTGGCTTCGTTATTAAAATAGTAATTAATTTTTTCCTCTTCACAAAACCCAGGGACCTTCAGATGGAGGCCTCAGGAGCGAGGGCAATCTCCTTTTGAAAGTGGCCTTTCTGGAAACCGTAATCGGCTCTCCAGCCCCGTGGTACACATGTTCCCCAGTAAATGTGATTAAAGACCCGCACAAAACCCCCTTGCAGAAAATTAATTCAGTTTCCAGAATAAAAAGTTTGATAAAGTTGTGCAATGCTCCAGTGACAACACATAAAGGAAGGGTGAGTTTTATCCCCTTGAAGGATAAGTGAGCGGCCAGAAAGGTCTGGTAGTTCCCAGAGTAAAAACATCTGCTCTAGCAACTGACTTCAGCGCTCAATTGTAAGACTCATCGTCCTAGCGGCCGCGGTCGTTCCCAACACACTGCTGGAAGGACCTCCTCACTGGCTGGGTGCCCGTGTCCCCCAGCCCCTGGTCGGGGTCCCCAGTGGCAGACCGCAGGGCCGGAGCTGGGCCCTGGGCACCGACCCTCCTTTCCCTTCCACGCGGCTGTTCAGGGCAGGGGTGTGGACCTGGTGAAGCCTCGTCTGCCGCTTCCTAGCGTCTCAATTTCTCTAAATCTCAGTTTTCTGTTCTGCAAAATGAGAGTAATTGTGTTTCCTTTCTGGTTATCATGAGGATTAGATGAAATAAAAATCGAAAGCACTTAGCCCTGTTCCTGGAAATGAGTAGAGTCAATAATCGTAGAAAGTCCTTCCTTGTTCAGGTTCTCAGCGTTGGAGGTGGGGAGAAAATGCATGAACTCGTGTGGGGCTCCTTCAGGAACAGATGTGCCTTGTGTCCTATAGGGGGTTGAGCAAGGTCCCCCGAAATTCATGTCTGTCTGAAACTTTAGAATAAGACCCTGTTCGGAAATAAGGTCTTTGCAGATTTGGTAAAGGATCTTCAGTTGAAGCTGTCGTACCCTCGGAGTTGGCCGTGTCCCCACAGGAGAGGAGCGTGTGGACACACGGGGAGAGCCTGGCGGCTGGCTGGAGGCTGGAACAGGCAGGAAGGGCATTCCTGTCGAGGCCCGGGAGGGAGGCTGGCTCTGGCTGCACCTTGATTTCCGAGCTGTGGGCTCTGGAACCAAGAGGGGAGATCTCCGCTGCTCCCCACAGCCACATCTGTGGGGTTCCACACACTCTTCCCTTCTTTCTCTTCTGCAGGGGAAGACGCTGCAGCCCAGGGCCGCCAGCTGGGGTGTGTGTGCGTGTGTGTGTGGCCTTGGCTCAGCCAACCCTCCCTCCCGCCTCACCAAGCAGGGCGTCCTGGGCTCTTCCCACAGCGCCTATGGGCCATGCCAGGACAAGGGGCTGATGCTGGACCCGTCACAGCCAGACCTCGGTGTCTACACTGCCTCCCACCCCTTTCAGAGATAATGAAGAACCACCCAGCAGATCAGTTACGCGTTCAAGTAGCTGCCGGAAAGAGAATGTGGAGAAATAGTTCATATCCCGTGTCCTTCGTCCCTGAAGAAGCATTTTCCTCTTTTACTGTATATAAAATGCACTATGCTCCTCAGGCAGAATTGTGTTCCAGGGGAAAGTCATGAACGCCAGACCCCAAGGCTGGCCGCCTGAGACGGACAGGTGGACAGAAGGACAGACGGACGGAAGGAGCACCGTGCACCGAGTTTCTTACGGTCTTCACCACTCCTCCAGAGACGAGGGGACTGCGCATTTCCTCAAACCCGGAGTGCGTTCCGTGTGACTCACCTGAGGGTTTCCGCATTGACACGATCACTGTTAACGTCACTGAGCGGGGACGTCCTATGTGGTCCCCGCACCTTCAGTCCTTTACACAGCCTGATCCCCAGTCTCTGTCTGCCTGTGCTCCCCGACTCTGGGCAAGAGCAAGGGCACGCGGGTGACAGGCTAGGTACTTCTCTCTCAGTTGTGACATCTGAGTCGGCCGCCATGGAAGGACAGACCACACGTCTGCGGCACGTTTCATAGTCGGCTTCCTCAACGCTCGGTCTGCGGGGAGCGTCACCTGAGTGGTGCTCTCGGAAACCAGGGAGACAGTAAACGCAATTAAAACGTAAATGTGAGAAGCGCTTTCCCCTCTGCTTCTCTGCTTTTCCAGAGCGGACGTGGGGACCGCACACTCCCGCGGCGGAACAGAGCGCATTCCGGCTCCACGGTGCGCGGCGCGCTCAGGCCCGTCTGCGGCCCCCGCCACCTGCTCGGCGCCCTTGACGCAGACAGTAGGTTCGACGTCGTTACGCGTGACAGTTGCGCGGCCGCGGCGGGTCTGGGAGCTTCTTAGTTTGTGTTATTGATGCGCGGTGCCTTCTTCCCTTCGCGGGCGGCGCGGCTTGGGGCTCGGTGCGTCTCTGCCGGCAGGCAGCCCGGCGCGGTTTCCGCAGGCCTCATGCGGGTGTGGAGGATGGTGCTCGGGACACAGTAAACGCTTAATTAGTGTTATTTATGGTTTTAATTTACTATTACTACTCAACTGCAAGTATTCGAGTCTTCCAAATTTAAAACTGAAAACCCTCAAGCTTCCCTTCCTTAAAAACACACAGCATGCAAAATTAATTTTTGTACCTTATACTATCTTATTCCTTTGATTTACAGTGATGTCAGCCCAGGTCTAACTCTTCTTGCCGTGAGCTTGGACACCGGCACCACGTGTGTCATTGAAAGCCCCGGGTCCCCCTGTGAGCAGCCCCTCGTCAGCTCCCGCAGGTACGGGAGGCCAGGGGTTCAATTACTTGTGGGAGATTAAAGGACAGGAAATGGCTGTCATGGCCCCAGAGGAAATATCTGTGGAAAAAGGAGCAAACAGCAAATAAAGTGCTAATTAACGTCCAATTCCAGCGCTGACAAACGGACCACAGTCGTAGGCAGAACCCGCCCTGCTTTCTGGGGTTCCAGGGACCTTGTGAATTAGCAGCCGAGTAGGACTCCCTACTTGCAGGCACAAAGGCTTTGGGAAGATGGGGCAGTCCCGTGGTGGCCGACCAGAGCCTGCAGAGTTTATGTGTCAGGTTCATTCTCTTCAGCGAGGATCTTTGAACTCCCCGCCTTTTAGGGAGCCCTTGATCCCTCTGGGAAATGGCACTTTGATTGCTCTTCTGAGTTCTGCCCGGCTCCCGGCCAGCCTGGAGCTCACCGCTGTGAGCCGCGGGGAGGGCCGGATCTGTAGCAAGAGGAGTCTCGCCTTCCCAAGCAGCTTCAAGCTCCAGTACCTTCTCCGCAAACATGAAGAAAAGTCCGTATTCTACACGGAAGTGCAAGGAAAGTTAGTGTTTCCCTGGACTCTCCTATCTTCGTCATTTTACACGGATGGGCAGGTGGGTCAGGGTGCTGGCAGGGTCGGGAGGGAGAACGAATACAGAGCTGAATGTTCGGCTTTGCTCAAACACACTTTGTGCTTTGCTGCCAAATGGTCATAAATCCCTACACTCAGATTCGAATGTGAGGTGGAAGGACAGAACCTGAGAAAGCCGCGTGCCTTCCCATCAGCACACAGGTTCTCAGGACGCGCCTTGTGGATCACGACATAACCCAAGACGATGAGGTGTTGGGTACCTCATTGTGATGTGCGGTTCTCCAGCTTCATCCTGGGCAGAGGCCACGCGGAGCCTGCGGGCCGCAGCTGGAATTTTGGGGGACGATGGAAGCGCGTCTATGAAATGTGGACTGTGGCTTGAAGGGGCAGGCGAGTTTTATGTTCCGAACTGCTAAATCCTGACAACTGTTCAGTGAGAACGGACTTCCAGCTCAGTGGAGACACTCAGAGCTTATGTGATGCACCGCCGTGCCCGTATCTGACTAAATGTGTTGCTAGAGAACAAAACGAAAGCCTCCATTAGTGCGAAATGTCAGGGTGATCACCGACCTGGAGCTGCAACCTCTGAGAATCACATCCTGACGTGGGTTTTGGGGAGGTGCTGATGAGTGAATGCCAGAAATAATCATCTGACAGTAAGCTTTTGTGAATCTGACCAAGTGAGCGTGTAAGAAGAACATTTATGAGAAGTCAGATTGTGTGTTAGCTCATGAATGCTCTTCCTTCAGAATGTAAATGACAGAACAATTTTTCATTATGCCTATAATCAAACTACAAGCTTAACAGATATTGAGAGTGCACACAGAAACTATTAAAATGACACCAGAAATATAGCTTCAATCACCCGAAGGAAGATGCTCAGAGTGAACCTTGAAGACTAGCGAGTGCGCTCATTGCCCCGCAACGAGGCTCGCGAACGCGGGCGGGGGGCCAGGTGTGGTTTGATATCTGGCGCTCTGAGTGCCGCAAATCCCTTGGAGAGAAAATCATGCCTGTGAAAAGCAGCTTGAGGTAATGTTTTCTCATGATGTGAGTGCTGCAGTGAAGTCAAGATTAACGGGAACAGACGGGCCACGAGACTGACCAGAGAGATCTTGGGTAGAAGGGGCAGTGTGGCGGGAAAGGGGCTTCATGGCGGGCGGAAGTCGAGTGCTGTCTGAACGTGGCCACCTGAGCTTCCTCACATCTTGGTTCACGTGGACTCCGTCCTGGCCCATCTGCTCCCGGCTCCACATGGCCAGAGTGAGTCCTGGGTGGAATGACCATTCTCTTTTCGTGTGTTTGCTGCCTGTGCGAGGCAGTGGACAGTGTTCTCGGCAGGGCTGTCTGTCCTGTTCTTCTCCGCTGGGAACCCGGTCAGGAGCTGGCCGTTCCGTCGGTGGGTTTCTTCTCCGCACCTGGCAGCACGCTCGCGCTCTTCTTGCTCTAATTGCTCCCGGTCCCTGGTTCCTGTCTTGCCACGCTGGTCATCGGTGGTCACCCTCTGCTGCTTGGTTTGCCATTTGAGAGAGTTGACTGCTTTCTCCTTGAAATGCTTTCTTTCCTGGTGTCTGTTGACTCACAGTGGTGATGCAGGGCATGGTCTTCCCTTCTCCTGTGTCTCACAGACTCACCGTTTATTGACCCCGTGGCATAGGTACTGTGCGTGTGCACATGCATGTGAGTGTGTACACGTGTCTCTTTCTCTGGCTCCAACTTTACCCTGAGTCGTGAACTCAAACGTGTCATGAGCTCTTCACAGCTAGCATGGCCACGGCAGAGGCTCTCGGTCCCTCCCCGGACGCCCTGCCCACACCCAGACCCCCTTGTCTGTCCCACCGCTGTCCCCGTGGCCACTCATGTCGAAAACTTAGGTGTTGTAGTGGACTGAGTGGACTGAGTGTTGGCTCCACAGACGTGTTCATGTCCCAGCACTGGGACCCAGGGACGGTGGGCTTATTTGGAAAAGGGTCTTTGCAGAGCTGAGGTTTTCCCAAGCCCAGGCCCTCCCTGGCCTCCTCCTGCTTCCTCCCTCTGAACGCTTCACTTACCCCCTGATTCCCTTCACGGGAACTCAAATCCTTGCCTCAGGCTCTGCATGTACCAAACAACCTAAGACAGGAATTTCTTTTTTACTATTATTACTACTCTCAAAATTCTCTTAGGGAACTGGTTTTAAGGTTTAACTGAGGTAAGAGTAGATTTTTTGGGGGTAATTTTTAAACCTCAGATTTGGATTTAGGTAAATAATAGACACATTCACATCTAGATTTTCTGAAAAAGTGTGGTGGCAGGGCCTACACCAAAAAAAAGGAGATCTGACAATTATTTAGTGTCTTCATACCTTGTAAAAGAACGAGACTGAACAATTCACGGAAAACATCTTGAAGTCTGAATTATTTTATCTGACTCTCCTACGTTAATAAAGTATTTAAATATTTACTACATCTCCATTTCAGGCTTTTAAAAAACAGTTTAATTAAAAAGTATGCTTGAAATACTATATTTACTTACAAATGTGAGAATAAATATTTCAGGGGTAAGCAGGGACTTAAGTTTGAATTATCCAAATGAAAATATGTTTTTGCTTTATTTGCCCAAACACGGTGTGTCAGTGTTCAGCTGGCTTCACACATCATCACTTTTTTTTAAAGAAGCAATCTGTGGTTATTTTATAATTTCATCTGCACAGACTAGCTGAAGGAGGAGCTATAAATTGAGAAATTAATTCTGTGACTTTGTCTTAATCTCTTTGAAAGTGAAATATACTCCATTTCTCAGCCCTGCTTCCCCTCTGCTGATCATGTTCACTGGTTTTTATTGTGTGGGGACACATCGGTTTAACGGACTTCGAGGCTAGGTGTGTGGTGGCCCTGAGCTGGTTTGCAGAGAATCTCAGTGTGGACAATGCGGCCGTGAGGGCAGTCCTGTACCCGGGGGATGCTGCTGCATTTCCCACACACGCCCCTCTAACCCCAGGGTGCGACGGCAGGAAACAGAGCTTATGTGAGTCTGCAGTGGGCGACCCCGGCAATCACACGGCAGGATCGTAGAGGAAACGGAGGCACACACACTGTATGTCTAACTGTTAACGTGAATCAAGCTAAAATAGTGTTAATGTGTCTCCTATTTCCTACCTTGGCCAATATTCCCTCATACGGACAAGATAGGAAAGTAAATGTAAAGATATTTGCCCCAAACAGAGCAGTATCAAGGGTGGCTGAAATTAGAGTGGAGGATGTCTGGATGTTCTGTTGATGGGGCAGCGATTTTGGGTGAATACTACCACAGAGGCACCATAACCCATAAATCGTTTCATGTTTAATGCATAACATTTACATTTCAAGACTCTATTTTAATAATATCACTTATTATAATCGAGATTGTTACTTATTATAATCAAGATTGTTTCTTAATTTCTCTTGTATTGGCTAATGATTAAAGCAGGGGCCAATGCCCCTTAGGCTTGTTTTATAAATAAAGTTTTATTGGAACACCGTGGTGCCTATTTGATAATATTTTATCTGTGGCTTCTTTCAAGCTATGTTAGCACTGGTAAGCAGGTGCCGTGGAGACCTATGGCCTCAAAGCCTAAACCGTTTATTATTTGTCCTATGACAACAGATGTTTGACAACCCCTGATTTAGAAGACTGAAAAATAAAACATTACTGTATCCGAAGTGTATCAAATTTTAATATAGTTTTTATCAAAAACATAAAAAGAATATTAAAAATGAAAATTTTGTTTAAATTCAAGTATGTTTCAAAGTTATTTTTCTTCTAAAATATATCAATAACTAGTGAGCCCATGCATTTGCATGAGGGGATGAACAGCTCTGGAGGTTTTCCCAGAAAAGCGAACTGGTATTATTGGACACTTTTCATAGCAGGGAAGCTTAACACAAAATCCCAGTCTCCCCACCAACCAGATTGTAAACATGAAAGAAAGAAGACGATACGTGGTGTCTGTGTTTCTCGTCCTTCCGTCCTTCTTTCCGTCTGCCCACCGCGGCCCCGTTTGTCTGTGCTTCCGTCCTCTGCACTCTGCCCCCACTCTGGCCGGATCGACCCTGAAGCAGGACAGTGCTGACAGCAGCACGCTTGGCTCTGAGGCCCGCGCCTCTTCGCGGGCCCTGCGCTGCGGACACGGCCCCCTTCCTTGTCGAAACCCAGCCAGCTCCCCTCTCCGAGCATCTGCTGCACCCGTGTAGACGCCCGCCTCCAGGTGGCTGGCTGTGAGTCCTCATGCAGCCCATGTAGGCGCTCCCTGCCGCCGTCCCGGAAGACGGGAACGACATCCTGTGACCAACAGCCTGGATCACGCGGAATAGCTGTGATTGGCCATCTTCAGATCGAGCTTTCCTCAGGCTTCAGTGCGGTGGAGTTCTGGAACAGTCCACAGGGCACTTCAGGAACAAGCAAGCCAACAGACACACAACCACCTGTCACCTGAACCTGGAGGGCGTGAGGTCGGATCTGTTCATGTAGCCTGGTCGGAACACAGGCATCGACATCAGGACGCATCTCCTGGTCCAAGCACAATGAGCTCTGCTCTCCGCTGTCCACAGTCTTCTTTTTGGAGTTGGTTATGATGGTAGTTCTTTGAATTTTTCATTTATTTTTATTATTATTTTTAAAGATCTTTATTATTTGAGAGAGTGAGTGAGCGCACAAGCAGGGGGAGCAGCAGAAGGGGAGGGAGAGGCAGACTCTTGGCCGAGGAGGGAGCTCGATGTGGGGCTCGATCTCAGGACCCTGGGATCACGACTTGAGCCGAAGGCAGACGCTTCACCGACTCAGCCACCCAGGCGCCCCTCGTTCTTTGAATTTTTTAAACATTCCTACCATTCTGTGTGAATTCCATGTGAGGTTTTAAACGTTTCTACAATCCTGTGTAGGCAGGCACATGTGTGGTACCGTTCTTCATGAGCAATGTGTAAAAATGTATCAGAAATAGGTTTTAAGGGGCGCCTGGGTGGCACAGAGGTTAAGCGTCTGCCTTTGGCTCAGGGCGTGATCCCGGAGTTATGGGATCGAGCCCCACGTCAGGCTCTTCTGCTATGAGCCTGCTTCTTCCTCTCCCACTCCCCCTGCTTGTGTTCCCTCTCTCGCTGGCTGTCTCTATCTCTGTCAATTAAATAAATAAAATCTTAAAAAAAAAGAAATAGGTTTTGAAACTCTAAATCCAAAAGTCACAGGGCAAACCTATGTCATACCTTTACTTCTGTCATCAACACCAGCCCCCGGCCCCCAGGAAGAGCAATTGCTAAAACAAGGCAGGGAATCCTGGTACATGAAGCTTAAAAACAGGAGTTTCAGTAAGTGAAGCATGTGTTTTCCCCAGGCTCTTCCTCGGATTTCCGCCCCGCCTGTTAAAGGGCCTTGGGCAGGCAGGGCAGACGCGACTCCCCATTTGCAGAAACGAAGGCCCAGAAGGACTGAGTGATGATCCTGGAGCCAAGTGGTGGGATGGAGACAGAGGCAGCGTGGCACCCAGGGCTGGGATCCCGCCTGCATCTCCATCTGGGAACAGAGCGGGCGGAGCGGAGACGTCCTGGGAGGGTCTCGGGCCTGCCTCCCTCAGCCGCAGGCCAGTTCTGTGAAGGGACTTGGTGGCTCTAGGTCGATCCCGGCGGTCACCGGTTCCCCTGCAGGGCGGGCTGGGCTCGGGTTGGGGCCTGGGCCTTCATCTCCTCTCCGGAGTTGCAGGACAGGGGTCATGTGGTGAGCTTCACTCACTCTTCTCCAGATTCCAAGTTCGCTGACTCGCGTCGTGTGGTTTGGTGTTCATTATACGGTTTGCTGGGATTCGGGGACATTCTGCACGGGCAGCAGCAAGTCCTGTCCTCGCCGGTGAGTTCAGGGTGAGCTGTGAATGGGCCCAGCTTTCTGGGTACGATTAATGCGGACTGTCATGGTCTAGACCATGCCAACTCTGAGTTCAGCTCAGACCCACGTACACGTGCTGGTGCGTGCTCACCTGCTCTCACCGTGCTCTGGGTCTCCTGAGATAAACGCACATCGGAGGAGTGTTTCTCTGTGCCTTCGATCTCCGTACTAGTTCCTCTGACCCAACGGAGGGTGGAAAGGAGGAGCCACGTGACCTCACAGTGTGCCTCAGCCATGAGAAGTAACAGCACTGAGCTGGAAAGGACGTATTGCTTCGATACAGCATATTCGATATACAACAGAATCGAAGGGAAGGGCAGGTCCGAGGGGGTGTGGCCTGCAGGAAGGAGGAAACCTCTCGTGTCCTGGTGGTCAGGGAGGCGAGGTCAGGGTCACGAGGAAGGAGGCTGAGGGCACTGTGGGCAGAAGGAAACAGATGGGAAAAGATTGAGGGAATTTGTCAGGGACAGACTGGGGACAAGAAACTCTTTTCTGAGGAGGGTGGGCAGGCATTTACAGGGAAATCTGAAAACACGTTCTTGATTGGAACGAGTCATCAGCGGTGTGCACTTGTGAACGCAGACCATCAGAACCACACGAAGGTGAAGCTTTCTGTTGACCCCAGTGAGCTCTGGCACCATCATACTTTTTGAAAACTTTTGTCATGAAAGAACTAGAAAAATACAGTGCCTAGGTGTTACTTTAAATCACCCCACCTTTCCCCATGCAGAGCCAGAGTGGGGCGCTTCCATCCTGCGGCGGGTGGGGGCTTGGGGCTGCGGCGCGGCTGGATCTGTCCCCACGCATGCTGCTTCCGTATTACAGACGGGGGCCCGGGGAAGTGGGCCAGAGCCTCGGTCTGTGCTCTGGCGACTGCCCAGTGCACTTGGCCTGCACTGCACGTGGGCTCCAGGCGGCAGGATGTGGCCAGGTGAGCTCCCAGGGCCAGCTCCCTGGCCAGAACAGAGGCCCCGAGCAGGTGGCCACAGATGCCTAAAGGCAGCAGCGCCACCACCTGGCCCAGGGCGAACCCAGCACACGTGCCCACTGCAAGTCCACGACCAACCAGTGACCACTGTGTGAGCTGCCCCGGCCGCTCCCGTGGTGTCCGGTGAGCTGGAACAGGTCCCCTCCAGGGAGGGTGGCCATGGCTGAGGGTGGAGAACGGCCATGGGGATGGTGTCAGACCAAGGCTGGTGGGCTGGCATCTAGAAGGGTATCCTCGGGTGGTCAGCTGAGGGTCAGCTGAAGGAGGATGTCCTCTGGGCAGTTGGGATGAAGGGGTCCTGGGATGTTCTTCAGAATGGTTAAGGGGCTCACAGAGGTGCTGGTCCACACAACCAGCCTGAGGGGGCTGAAGAAGCCAGGCCCCGTGGACACACAGGTCCTCCCTATGAACCCTGGGCAGGGCTAGCAGGCCCAATGCTGGAGTCAGGTCCCAACCGGGAGCTCCTTCCTCTATGTGCCCAGATGTGAAGCCTTGCAGCTGTTTCACAGGAATGGACCCCTCCACGAGGCCCCACCGCGTTTCCAGTCCCCGTGGAAGAGCAGAAGGACGGGGCTGTTCTAGCCCCGGTTCCACAGGCCGAGCTGTATTCTCGCCTGCTTGGGATGGACACGCCCTTCTCTCGGTGGCTGCAGAGAGCTGGCAGTGCCTACCTGCTCTGTCTGTCCTTGGGCCTCCCCTGGGTGACGGGCGCCTCGTGCGTGTCCCTTCCTTGTGTTCACACCGGTCCTGGTAACGGATGAGAACACTCTTACCGTGACGTCGGCCCTATGGAGCTAGGCTGTGTCTACACGGAGGCCAACTCACTTTTCCCAGCTGCGGGTCGTCTCGTTTCCGTGATGCCAGAGGCGGTTTTCTCCCTGAGTGCTGCGGTCCCGGCGAGGTTGGGGTGTTCTGGCCACACTTTCCGGTTTTCTCTTTGTCCCGCACCCCCTCCTCAGCAAACACGTTTTCCATGTGTTCAGCTTAGACAAGCAGGTTCTATTAATATAAATGGTTAATTACGGCTGTGATCATTATTTAGTGTTCTGGGCATGTTAGTCATTTGAACCTTGCTCTTCTTAGCGGCAGAAGGAAACCAAAGGAAACAACATGGTTTCCTCCCATCAGTTACCGAAGGGCTGAGGACGTGTTCTCACCGTACGAGCGCAGACCAGCAGCGGTGTGGACAACACAGTCAGACACCAGTCAGTGGGGGCCGGATAATCACGAGACTCCCGAGCGTCGAGAATGTGTTCCGTAAGGTGATGATGTGCTCCTGACCATCCCGCTGGTACGTGGGCAGCTGGGACCGGGCACGCGGGTGTAGGGCACAGACCCCACGGCCGCACGCGCACGGGGACGCTCCAAGCTTGCGCGTAGGCCACACACTCATATTTTCTCATTGTTCATGTATAAAGCCCTTTTTCTACCAGATAAGCTACTTTCGAAAACAACTTTATTTATTAAACTTTTAAGTTTATTTATTACAAACGTGTCATTTGGTAAATTTTGACATAAGCACATGTGTGTTAAGCCATCAGCACAGTCGAGATGGTGAAGGTGTCCGTTCATCTGTGAGCTCCCTCGGGGCCCTTTGCAAACTTCTGAGGATCCTGCCGGACAGCTTTCAGAAAGGGTGCACGGTTTACATTCCCGTAACAGCGAGGAGAAGTCCATTGTCTCCATGTCCTCGGCCACGCTGAGCACGGCTGACTCTTCGTTCCAGCTGCGTCAGGGCATCTCATCGTGGTGCTCACCGCGTCAGCCCCACAACTGCGATGCCGAGCGTTTGCGATCTGGAGGTCACCTTCGGCGAAGAGCCTCTGGAAATATTTTGCCCCTTAAAAAAGTGGGTTTCTTCTTTTCTGAATATTGTTTGGAGACTTGTGTGTGAATTCAGGATACAAGTCCTGGATTGGATGTATAATTTGCAGATATTTTCTCCGAGTTTTTATGAGAACTATAAAGTGATAGTTCTTAGCTTTATTATCTTTGTGAATATTCGGTAGGCATTGCACAGCATCTCATATGGACAGAGCAGTAACCAATGTGCACGTGCATTCAGTGCTCGCAGGGCAGTAAGGACCCAGTGTGCACGGGGCAGCATCCTGGTGTGCACAGGGGAGTGTCCAGAGTGAGCACAGCATCCCCTGTTAGGCACTGTGTGTGGTCACTTGCACAGGCTTGAAGGCATCAGTTTTCACAGCCAGGTGGATCTTCTCAAGTATATTTTGCTCTAAAGAACTGGGATTAGGAACCAGAGACGTCATTTTTCAGGCAAGGCTCTTGAAACAGGGACTTTTAGTGGGATTTCTGGAGACGCTCCCTGATCCAGGCAGACCTCAGCAGGGCATGGTAAGGTGCCCTTGACTTCTGATGGTGCCCAGGAGGAGCCCATCACCCAGAAGTGCAGTGATGGGTCCCATTGACGTCTTCCTGCGATAACTGAATTCCGAAGCTTAGACCCACAAGACATTATCCTCGCAAGGACCTAAAGTTTAATTATTTTTGGTTACAGTGAGTGATGGTGCACACTGAATGTAGCTTTCATTCCACGAGCTGAGCCTGCTACTCNGTGAGTGATGGTGCACACTGAATGTAGCTTTCATTCCACGAGTAGCCAACCGTTGGGTCACCTTTAGAAACTGCCACCTGACATTCCCCTGTGTTGTCAGCCAAGGACGCCAATGGAGAGCTTTCTTCAAGTGTCTGGTGACCGGGTTGGGCAGACCAATAATGCGGGAGCCCCACGGAAGGCTGCAGGGTAAGGCCTTCTGGCGTCATGTCTGTGCCTTTCAGATCCATGGCGCCCAGACCAGCCACATGTCTTGGAATGCACCACGGGGAAGAGGCTGCTGGTGGATGCCGTCCATGACTGCAGCATGAGGTCAGGGGGTAGGCCTGCGTGTAGCGAGGAGACAGTGTATACGTGGCCGGTGGCTGGGCTGCTTGCTCTGGTCACTGCGTCGTGGGAATGCCGAGTACGTGCTGACTTCCGCTCCTGTGTCCTCCATTTCCGTGTGCCCTGGTGTGGGTGCAGACAGGCGATGGGCCGTGGTACTGGGGAGGGCCGTGGCCACGTCCTGGCCACTGCAGACCGTGTCCCTCCTTTTCCAGCCTTCCCTCCACCTGTGGGGGCACAGAGGGAGTGCCCGGGCCGCCGGCACAGGCAGTGTGTCAGGAGCACGGGCCGTCCAACCTTGCCTGGACTCCTGGCTGGTTTTACTGCGTCCGGGGCTTCGTCGTGGTGCAGGAAGGCTGTAAGACTTCAGGCATAACCTCCCACACCCCGAGACGTTGGGTGGAGGAAACAGTAACGCAGCAAAGGTGTGGTGGCAGTCGTGACAAATCCGGAGTGTTCTCGGACACAGCTGGCCGCTGGCCGGGCATTGTGGCCTCTCCCGGGTCGGACGTGGGCCTCTCCCTATGGCTCATGGTTCCGTGCCTGTCCCTCTGCTCCTCGTTGACCCTCTGCCTTCGTGGTGCCAACTTCAGGTCAGCTGTTGCTACAAGCGCTCTGTGCTGGCCTTTCCTAGAAGAGGCAGAGATGGCGGCCTGGCCCCGTGTGTGTGGGGGGGTGCAAACCGCAGGATCCGGCTCTGAGACACACCGCATGGGAGCTCGGCACGGGTCAACAGCTTCCTGACCTCTTAGCTCCCTCAGCTTTTTCTGCTTTTTCAGTTCTGCTACTAACTCAAATATTTAAAAACGTAATAATGTGAGCTTCAATTCTCTATAAAATTAAATGCAAACTCAAAACAATGAGAAAAAAATAACATTAATCTTTCCTTCATAGAGTAAAGGAAATGAAAGATTGCTATGGAACATTTGGAAAAATTCTAAATAATCCCAGTTACTCCTGAGCTTAGAGTCATGTCTCCGGTGTGTGTCCAGTAGTTAACTACACCTTAACTTTACTTTCAACAGTCTACAGAGTCTAAATTATTACCATTTCTAACTCTTGCAAAATGTGTCCCTAAGCAGATCTACGGTGATTTCTGTAACATTTTCCTCTTCTTGAATTTTCCTGTTGGAGCTAAAATGCCATAAACACTTTTGTTCTTTTATCAAGTTTTCTTGATAAAGCAGCTGGAGCAGAGTTATGGGAAAATTTATAAGCAGTTCCAGGGTTTGTTTTTTTTTATTTGAAATGAGAATAGAATAATCTTGTAGAGAAATTACACCTTGAACTTAAAAAGAAATATGTACTAAGTAGCATAATCGATCCTCTTATTTTTCCGTAATATTTATTCTGCACCCACTAAAGGGACGAACTTCTGCCCCCCACACACGGGGAGGCGCAGTGTGGGTCAGCCCGGTTCCCCTCGAAAGGAGCTGCTGGGCCGGCCAGTCAGTCGCTCTGGGGACACACACAGCTCTGCGTGAGGATGTGCTTTCCCGCGAGCGCCACGCCAGCGCGGCTTGCCGGAGGCGAGCTTCCAGACATTGCCTTTTGTCGCTGGGAGAAAGACGGTGGAGGAGAGGGAGATTCTGTTTAGGTGCCACGGAGGCGGCAAGGGGAGTGGGAAGCAGGACCGTGAGCTAACTGGACACCCACGGAGAGTAAAGATGAGGCTCTGGGGTGGAGAGAGCCCGTGCAGGCGGTGAGGGATGCGAGTGTGAGCAGACAAGGCTCAGCGAGGACCAGCGTGGACAGCGGGTGCACAGCCAACTCAGGCGGCGTACGGAGCGGGTTGAGGTGTGAGCCGGGCCGCGGCTGTGCCCGTGTCCCTGATCCGGCTCCAGGAAGGAAAGATCATTCTGGGGGCACGTGTTACCAACAAGGCTGCAGGACAAGGCCTGGACCTCAAGGGAGACAGCTACGTAGAGGGAGCATGGACAGGGAAGGATCACGGACGCCCCCTGGGTATCGGCTGGCTGTGGGGCTGCAGGGGCTCATGGAGGCCTCTCCTGTCCCTGGGGCTCCTGGCCCGAGACCCCAGAGTCCACACACCCCTCCAGACACACGGTGGTTCTGTGCGCTCCTTTTCTACCCTTGGCCCCCAAACCCTCTTATTAGATCTCGACTGTTTCCTCATCTCCATGAAGGTGGAAAACTTATATTCCCCTCTGACCGTCCCCAGGTTTGAGACGTGGTCAGGGGAAAGTCAGCAGGTATGTTCTGTGGCGCTGGAGCTGGACGGACAGCAGCGATGGTGGGCATGCACGGCAGACCTGCTCAGTGTCCCCAGGTGTCCTCACGGCCTGCACCTGCCCCTCCCTCCAGAGAAACCATCCCTGGACCGGGCCTCCCGGGATGCCGGACTTTCAGGCCCAGCAGGGAAATTCCTGGGCAGACTGGGACAAGGTGGTCACCCTATTCCTCAGCTGCTGTTCTAAACTTTCACCCCATCCCCTCCCAACCTCGACCCTCCTCTTCCCCGTTCCTGCCCCGTTCCTCTCTGGAGCACTTGACATTGCGCAGCCCACTGCGTGCATATGTGATGTCTTCCTCCACGCCGGACGCCCGAGAGCAAGCACCTTCATTCTGTGTGTGGGTCTGCCCCCCCGGCTGCATTCAGGACCCCAGGAGCCAGGCAGCAGCTGCTCAGAAAACCTGGTCACCCTCCAGCCAAACACCAGGGCAGCTCTGGATATGCTCCTTTCTCCCTGGGTTTCTCCTCATGGCTGAGCGCCGGCTCGAGATCTCGAACCAGCAGAGGCACCGTCCATCCAGGAGGCCGTGAGGAGCTTCATCCTCCTTCCATTCAGGTCCCGAGGCCCCGCGGACAGCTGACGGAGCTGTGAGTCCTGGGGTCTGAGGAGAGCTCAGAGCCTCCACGGGGGTTTTCCTAGGAATGCGTGTTTGAGAAGAGCCCCTTTTAGCAGCTAAACATGCTATTTCATTATTCTGTGCTCATTTATGAATTAGAATTTGAGACATTGTCTTTACAGAAGCGTGTCTCTGACTCTGGACATTTCATTTAGTGGTTATCGGTCTGTTCAGGGAGCAGCCTGGGGTGTGAAATTCTGTGCAAATCAATAAAAGTCAGCCTCGCTCTGGAAGAGCCATCAGGTCCCACCTGGTCTGTTTTCAATTGACTGGAAAGAAACTCCTGAGCCCGCCTGCATTTTCGTGGGAGTGGCTGCTGTGGTATTTCTGTGGTCGGGCGGCCGTGGGCATCCGGGCTCAGCAGACACACGGGAGAATGGCACGCACGCTCCCATCATCCACCCATCGCTGCCCAGGTGCACGCGCTTCTAAGGATAAGCGGGAAGGTGGGAGGGGTCCTGGGACGCGTTCGTCTGTGGGACGCCGCCGTGCTCCATGAGATGCGAGTCCATGTCAAGCTTCCCGCTCTGCAAAAAGGAAGAAAACCGCTAGGAAACACCACTCCTGCTAGGAAAACCAGAGTTCAGACCAACTTAGACCCCAGAACTCACTTCTTCTCCCTGGGTTGGCTACCTGGGACACTGCTCGCGTTTGCACTAGCGGTGTCCCTGCCGCGCTTTCCCGCCGGCCGGGGTCCAGGGGCGGGTGGAGCTGCAACACTGTCTGTGCATCTGGAGGCAGGAGGCAGCCACTGCTGGGTGGATCCGTGTCCTCAAGGGCCCCATCAGCAGGGAGAGCAGGAGAGCCGTTGGGCGGAGCAGACGCCAGCTTCCCTTTCACAGTGTGGCCACTTTACTTGCTGGGGCTGATGACTGGCGTCCCTCCCCGGGCTGGCAAACAGCGTTGGAGGTGTGGACACCTTCAGCTTCATGGGACCCTGACAGAATCCCATGATCCTGAGCATTCGAGAAAGCAGCCCAGCTCCCCCTTAAACCAAGCATGCGGACGGTCTCTGTGTCTAGCGACAAACAGTAGGACGCTGTGGGTCCCCCACCAACCGGCTGCTAAGTACCAGCTGTCGGAGTGGCTTCCTGTCCCTTGCTCCAGAGTCACAGGAATTACAGGAAGGGGTTGACAGTGACAGCCAGGTGCCATACAAATAAAGAAACGGGTCCCAAACAGTCACAGAACACTTGACACTTCCACGAGCAGCAGCGTGAGAGAGGACGCCATCCCAGCCCCACGGCACAGGTGCTCCGGCTGGCTCTTCTTTCAAGAATACTAACATGGCCCCGTGCACGCACACGTCCAAGAACAGCACGCTATCACGTGGTGGAGACCGCATCCTCAGGCCCCACCTACAGCCCAGCTCCGTGAGTGTGAACGTGGGTCGGAGCTCTGGCTCCGACACCCGCCGTGCTTCCCTGACGTGTATTTTGGATTCTTTCGTTCACAGTGCGCCTGAGACCATATCGCCAGCAGGTACGTTTGAAGGTGCTGCACAGGATGGTGCTGTGTCCGGAGGCATGAGCGCTGTCCCTGGAGGCCGGTCGGCCATGCTCTGCACGTGCAGGCAGGGTCGGGGCGGAGTGGGGTTGCCGTGGCACTGAGAGTGCACAGGATACGAGTCGGGCAGGGCCCTGGTTGAATCTGTCTTAAATAGCGCCGGTGACCTGGTGCGACCTTGTGTGACGTCGTATGACCGGGGGGCACTTGTGCATCTCTCCAACATCCGCGGGGAGGGTGGTTGTGAAACTCACTCTAGACTCTGGGAGCCCGCCACAGCATCAAGCAGCCGGTGCGTGTGAGCCCTCGTTAGCATCTTACTGATGGTAATTGCATTCTCACCGCACGACGATGCGCTACGTGGTTTCCAGTGAGGTCAGGTGCGCGGAAATGAGGCCGCTGTCCTCTGCACAGGAGGCTGGGCTGGAGGGGGTTGTGTGGGTACCCCATCCTCTTTGCAGTTTCCACGGCCCTGGGGGAGGTGCTGGCATTGCTGCCGACCCCGCGGGGCTCCATGGAGGGGCACTGGTCTCCCAGAGGGCTCCAGGAGGCGGCTCTGCTGTGGCAAAGGTGTGCGGTGCCCACGAGGCACACGTCCCAGCTACAGGCAAGGCGCGAGGGGCTGCTGGAGTTGACCAAGGAGGCCTCAGGGAGAGGAAAGGGCGAACAACCACAAAATGCCTACGGGAAACCAATCTTTACAGGAAACACCCTGGGGCGTGTGCACGTGCACACACAGCAGCTGACGTGGCAGTGCCATGCGTGCACTGGACAGAAGCCACGCTCTGGGGTCCTCCACACACACTGTAGTGCGCCCACGGGGAGGTGGCCCTTGCTCACACTCGGTGTCTGATGAAGGGGCCAGGCTCCCTCTACGCTCTCTCCACCTCTTTGCCCATTCTGTCTCTAGCTTCACACAGACGACCAGGAGAAATGGAGTCCTCGCGCCTCCGTGGCCACCCATCGCGTTTTTCTAAATGTTTGTTTGAAGGCTTGGCAATGCACCCATGGATTCTTTTGGGCCAACACTGTCTTTCTGGAACAAACTCATGTAGGTTTTCAACAATTTGCTTTTTACCAATGAACACATGCCTTCTCTAACTTCAGGCCAAACCACACGGGTACACGGAAGAGAACAAAAGGCAATAGGTGTGGAAGTGGTGCTGTCTCCTGGGGCACGTCAGGCAATAAAGACCGCACGTTACACACCGTCTACTAAGGAAGATGTTGTGATAGACCTGATGCAGCAAATTAATCCCAAGAGGAAACCTCTTGCAATGTGGTTTTAATCTTTAGGTAGAACTTCTGGAAGATTCTTCATTGCCCAGGTGACATGGAAGTAAGAATAAAATGGTGTCTTGCTGTCCATCAGCAAACATGGCCATAAAAACATGAATGCACGGGGGCAGCATTGAGATCTTTCTGCCAATTCTAGGACCTCAGTCCTCTTCCCAAGGCCTGTCTCCCCGTTACTGTTGCACCTCCTAGGGGAGTCTTCATGGCCATATTCTCAACTGTGGTCTCAGGATTATGGTCTCAGGACCGTGGTCTCAGGGCCGTGGCCTCAGGGCTGTGGTCTCAGGGCTGTGGCCTCAGGGCCTTGGTCTCAGGACTGTGTTCTCGGGGCCATGGTCTCAGGACTGTGGTCTCAGGGCTGTGGTCTCAGTACCGTTGTCTCAGGGCTGTGGTCTCAGGACCGTTGTCTCAGGGCTATGGTCTCTGGGCCGTGGTCTCAGGTCCGTGGTCTCAGGACTGTGGTCTCAGGGTCGTAGTCTCAGGACTGTGGTCTCAGGGCTGTGGTCTCAGGGCCGTGGTCTCAGGACTGTGGTCTTGGGGCCATGGTCTCAGGACTGTGGTCTCAGGACTGTGGTCTCAGGGCCGTAGTCTCAGGACCATGGTCTCAGGGCTGTGGTCTCAGGACTGTAGTCTCAGGATTATAGTCTCAGGACTGTGGTCTCAGGATTATGGTTTTAAGACTGTGGTCTCAGGATTGGTCTCAGGGCTGTGGTCTCAGGGCCATGGTCTCAGGATTATGGTCTCTGGGCTGTGGTCTCGGGGTCTTGGTCTCAGGGCTGTGGTCTTGGGGCCATGGTCTCAGGACTGTGGTCTCAGGGCTGTGGTCTCAGGACCGTTGTCTCTGGACCATAGTCTCAGGACCGTGGTCTCCGGACCATGGTCTCAGGGCTATGGTCTCCGGGCCGTGGTCTCAGGATTATGGTCTCAGGGCTGTGGCCTCAGGGCCATGGTCTCAGGACTGTGGTCTTGGGGCCATGGTCTCGGGGCCATGGTCTCAGGACTGTGGTCTCAGGGCTGTGGTTTCAGGGTCGTGGTCTCAGGACTGTGGTCTCAGGGCTGTGGTCTCAGGGCCGTGGTCTCAGGATTATGGTCTCAGGGCTGTGGTCTCAGGACTGTGGTCTCAGGGCCGTGGTCTCAGGATTATGGTCTCAGGACTGTGGTCTCAGGGCTGTGGTCTCAGGGCCGTGGTCTCAGGACTGTGGTCTCAGGGCTGTGGTCTCAGGATTATGGTCTCAGGACCGTGGTCTCAGGATTATGGTCTCAGGACTGTGGTCTCAGGACAATGGTCTCAGGGCCGTGGTGTTCAGGAAGCCACATTCTCTTTCTGCCATATCTGCTCCCACTGGTGGCATTGCCCATGCCAGGGGCGCTGTCTCCCTGTAACCCCCCAGCGTCCTGCCTGCAGGGAACCTAAGGCGTAGGTTCTGTGTCCTACAATAGGAGTGGTCTCTGCTCATCTCTGGGCCGCACGCTGACCCTGGAACCCCGGGCCCAATAAAGATACGGCTGACCTTGGGTCAGACATCTGGAGATCCATGTTTCTGACGCCAAGCAGGCGCTCCGTGTGGTGGTTAAGGACTCCCGATCTGAAGCCTGGCCTGACATCGCAGCCCTGCTGGTGTGAGTTGTCTGACCGTGGCAGGTGAACAGCTCTGCCCTGTCTTTTCTGGTTTCTAATGGGGTTAAAAAGAGTAACCACGTCGGGGCGTGTTGTGGGGATGACGAGGAGGACAGCTAGAATATACACTCTCTGTGCAGGCCACTTATCACTGTGCACTTTTATTATAAAGTATTACTTAGAGCATCTCCGGGGAGCAGCCTCTCAGATTCCGGCTCTCACATCTGCACGCGTGGGGTCTCAGGCCCAGGTCCCCACTGGGCAGGGGGGGCTTGCAACGCCTGCGTCATCTAGTTCACTACTCCCTTCAGTGTTTTTGAAACAAGCAAACAACCACAAAAAATCAAGCAAACAGAAAGTGTCCTTCTCCAATAAATGATTTTAAAAAGAAAGCCTTCGTGTGTGCCAGCGTCCCCAGGGGATGCCCGGAGTTTTCAGTGCGGTGAGCCGGTCCTCTCCATGTACCCCGTCCACGAGCGAACCCAGGACGATGTAGGTAACGGCCGGATCAGGGTGTCTACCAAGTAAAGGGGGATCATGGCAGCAGCCACTGGCCTGTAGCCCACGCGGGAGCCGGGTGGAGAAAGCGGGACCCCTGTGGAGAAAGCGGGACCCCTGCTCGCTTAGCTGCTGAACTTCGGTAAGTGGCCCCGCCACCCGGGTACAGGCCTGTGGGGCTGCCGGGTGTCCGGAGGTCAGTGAGGACACTGTGCCAAACTGAAAGACACACTCCAGGCTCTCCTCAGTGGCTGCCACTGCACAGGCGAGAGGCCGCCGAGAAGGCGACTCCCTCACGTCCCATTTCCCCAGGGAGCGCCCCTGGGAGAGGCTCGTGGACGCAGCAGCCCAGATGGGGGTCCCCTCACTGCTGAGGACCTGCTTACAGACCTGGGGCCAGCGGGAAGGCGCGGAGCTGGGAAGAAGGCCTCCAGATGGGGTGCCTGCCTAGGAGCACAGACCTGAGTGCCCCGGCCAGCAGGGCGGAACCCGAGGCCTCCCCAGCCCCTCCACACGCGGCTGTGCTCCTGGTCCCGTGTGGGGAGGGCAGCTCCCCAAGGGCCTATCAGGGAGAGCCCCTCTGATTGCCTGAGGTTGGGCCTGAAGGGACACGCAGGATTCTGGCTGATTCTGGCCGGGACCCCACGCCTCAAGGCCAGGATTACAAAGTACTTGACATCACAGGGCCACGGCGGGGCTGGTGGCCTGACCGCTGCCAGGACATTTGACTGCATGGTGGCCAGTGGCTTGCGTGGGCCTGGTTTCAAGGAAGGGGGTGGACGCAGTGTAGCAGCCAGCCAGGTCCCTTCAACAAGGGGTAGGGACTGCTCTTTAAACCAGGGCTATGGGAGTGGATATCCAGGAGGGCCCAGGGATGTGACTGTGGGGAACTTGGCCACGCTGCCTCCGGTCACTCACTGGCTTGTGCATTCACACATACAGCCTTCTGATGTCCCTCCTCACTTCATTCCTGCTGAGAGCTGGACCCCTGGGAGTGGAGCCAGAGCTGCACGGCCTGATGATACTGGTGGCAGGCCATGGAGGGAACAGGCTTTCAGAGGCCCCTGGGCCCCTGGCTCTCGAGCCAATGCAACCAGTCCTTAGAGGAGACATCTCTGGGGCCTGTGCAGAGCCCCTGGGTCCCCCCAGTCGGGCCTCGTGAGCAGACCCACTCTCCGCACCTGTGGGTTGTGGAGTGCCCCCCTCCCCGCAGCCTTTTCCCGGTGTTCCCAGCACCTCTGGGCAGCCTCCCCCTGGAGTTGCAGGGCAGCAACCATCTGGAGCCCTCTGAGCACGGAGGCACCCGGCATTCCCATCGGCCAGAAGATGCCAAGGGCAGTGTGGTGTGGGCAGAGTCCGTGGTCCTGCCACCTGTCCCCTGGGGTGTGGCTCAGCGTGCTACCTCCACGTGTGGTCGCGGGGGCTTGGGAGGAGGCCTGCAGGGCTGGTGGAGCAGCCGCTCCAGGGAGAAGGCGGCTGTGCGCAGAGGAGGGCAAAATGTGTCCTTCCCGTGTCAGGCAGCCGGACCACAGCTGTGTGGGGTGGACGGGCTCATGAGCTGCAGAGAGTGGGTCAGTACTTGTAACGTCCCTCCCCTTCCTCATACTCTTAGCCAGACCTCGTGCAAGCTCCCGCTGCCAAGTTATGTGTGGGGGACAGTGCTGAGCTGAAAACACGCGGCAAAGATTTCCTGAGCTAAGTCACTCTCCTCCGCGAGCTTGACCCTGGACTCAGGACATCGCCCAGCAAAGTCTGCAGCCTTGCCTTGCAAAATGCTGCATGTTCACATGCAGGGTGGGGAAAGGGAGCAAGCAGGCCGAGGGCCAGTCTCACAGCCAGGGGTCCAGAGGACAGGTGCACTGTGTCCTGGGAGCTGAGACTCCAGGACCCAGGGCGGGTGGCCGCCGGGGCTGTGCCATCTGGTTGAGGCCCAAAGGGCTCCAGCACGTCTGGGGTTGGGCTCTATTCGAGGAGAAGGCAGCCTGACCCTGCTGGGCCCACCCAAATCCAGGACCATTATGTCAGAATTCTTTTTTCAAACAGAAGGAAGGATTCCTAGATTGGACCAGAAAATGTGTTTTTTATAGGTTTTATGTCTAATTGGCAAGTTATTATGGGAAAGAACCTTCCTGTTTATCCGACGCTTTCCCTGTAGACAGCTGGGAAAAGGACCCCGTTCCAAAGGAGGGTAGAAAGTCTGCAAGGCCGTGAGTATCTGCAGCTCACCTACAGCCTCTGAGATTAACTTCCGTCCATGACTCTGCCTCGCACCTGGTTCCAGCTGGCTCCACTCGACCCAGACCTGAGCCACCTCCTGACGGCCACAGAAGTCCACAAAAGACTCAGTACCAATCTTGAGCCCGGGCCCCCATGCCAGCAGGGTGCAGAGCTGAGCCCACAAGGTCTGGATCGGGAGTGCGGGGGGCCCACAGCTCCTGGCATGCCTGTCTCCTGGCACTGGGACCCGAGTACCCGTGCACCAAGACATGTTTCTCCCTCTGACTGTGGATGCCCCATGGCCCATTTAGCAGGTGCTTAATGAGGGTCCACAGTGAGGCAGTCAACCTCTGGGCTTGGTGCACGATGCTGATGACAGTGCCCAAGACGGCCTGCTGGCCACGGAGGGTCCCAGCCTGCGCCTCTGCTGTGGTCCCCAAGGTAACAGGTGCACTATAGCCAGTTCCGTGTGAAGGCAGACTGACCATGTGAGTGCAGGTGTGGGCTCACATGCCTCTTCCCGCCCCTTCCTCTTCACCTCTCCACTGCTTGGAGCCCTGCCTGGGAAACTCAGACACCAAGAACCCAGATCCTCATTCCTGGGGCCACTTCCCGGGACCTGCTCCAGCGAACAGGTTGAAATCCTCGATGCTGCTCCCGCGGCCGCGTCACAGAGCCCGGCCCTTCTCACGCTGTGCCACTCACCTGCTCGCCTCTCCCTCACCGCCACCCTCCACCGTCGGGCCATCCAAGATGGAAATCGGGAGGCCTGGCCCTTGCTCCCCACTCTTCCTCTCCTGCCCCATTTTAAGGAACAATGAACTCCCACACCTGAAGCGTGAATTAGGATTAGCGAAAGGTGATATCATTTTTACTTTAACTGTGAGGTTAATGTGGAATTATGGTTCTAATTAATTCAAACTTATTTGGGTGAAGATCCCAATAGACAGAAGTTTAGAAGTGGAGATAATATCGATTCGCTAGCAAGATGTATTACTGGAGAATTTTGGAAACAGAAGATTCTTGCATGAAAGGATTGTTAAGGTGACTGCCATTAAAATATAATCTATATTAGGAATTAATGACATAATATGTAATTTGGAGAAACTAGTTAATTTGGTGGCATCACTTTGTCAGAATTTCTAGGAAAATAATGCTTTAAATCTTTTTAAATGATCAAAACACTTTAAATATTTGAGAAACACCCAGCTGTGTGGAGATTGCTGTAAGAAATTAGGCTCGCCCGTCTTCTCTGCCTCCCGTCACTTATGTGCACGCACTCCATTGTGTCCCAGAGTCTGGAGGGCGCCACTGAAGACTGCAGGACTGTCGCTGTCAGACACCGCGCGCATTCCGTCAGCCTGAAAACGTCAAATACAATTTTCACTGGGGTTACCATCCGCCCCTTGCAGATGGACAGAAACTTACTAATAGAATTTCTACCTCCTTTATTCTGTAATTTCACAGGCTTCTCTAAATTTTGTTAGAACATCTCGTAGTAAGATTTCTGCCATATCAGAAAGGGGAGCCTTTCCTTCGGCCAGTGAGGTCTGCGAGGGGTCACGCCGTCATTTCATGGGAGGGCCTTACTACAGGACGCTCACCTGCTGCTTGGTTCAGGTGGACAGCTGGCAGGGGGAGGGCTGTGGGATGGCCCTTCCCCGTGCACGCCCCGTGCACATTCCACGCTTCTGCACACGCCAGCCCTGGCCCGCGGACGTGACCCCCCCGACGGCATTCCTTGCTCTAGTGAGTGTGATGCATGTTTGTTTATACCAGTATCACATTTCCGTGGTGAGTCAGCTGGCTGCTCTTCAAATTAGGACCAGATACAGTACCTGTTTCTGCAAAGGGCAAGACAACTGACTATTTAGATCAGCTTTATTTTCCCCTTTCAATTTGGAAACGGCTCCTAAGATCATAAACTGTGTTCTAAGCCTTTGTTATTGGTTAATGAGTGCTGCGCTGGTCAACAGGAAGCTTCGTTAATGTCTCTCTCATACCTTATAAACAGATTCAGCTATGAGCAATGTTTTCTTTAACACATGGATGCCAGATATTTGAAAGGCTCCTAGGGATTCTGGACTGGGAACACGTGCTGTGGTTTGTGTGAATGACAATTGCAGTTGGACAGCACTCTCAGAGTGGGCTTGGCAAGCCCCCGCGACTCTCTGCCAGCGTGCGTTTTCACGGACGGCAGAGAGTTACTCTTCTGCTCTAGTGCTAATCTTCCTTAATTAGTCACCGCGTTGTACTCCAGCCCCCCCCCACATCTGCACCGTCTTCCTGATGTCAGGCACACGTTATCTGTAGACCGACCAGCCGATGTTTAAGCTTGTCTGATGATTGTTAATGGCAATTGAAAAAAAAGCTATTGGAACTTATTCATTTGTGGTCAAAACTCTTGGACGGACAGTGATAATTTGAGACGTAAAGCATGGTTCCTCAAATTCCAGCGGTACCCTCCTTGCCCACACTTGTGTTCTTCATGGGCTGTTGCCTGCCAGTCGCGCTGCTTTGGGTCGTCTCTTGGTGGCTAGTTGCAGTGGGGCACCCCGTTTTTGGGACAGGATGCCCGTCTAAAGGTTGGACCAACATCCAGACAGCAAAGGTGGCTGCCCACTACTGACTTAATGAGACCCTTCATTACTCACAAACACGAGTATCCCTCTCATTAGCCTGCCAAGTTATCAAATTTCATTGCTGTAGGTAAAGTCATTACTCCAGAAGACCCTATTTAAAAACATAACCATTAATTAGGAGGAGTGATAAATTAACCCACTGGTATCTATTCTTACATTAGCTTGAAACAGTCCTGAAATAATGAGATGTTGTGGGATGATTTAGCTACAGCTTTATGACGATTATGATAGAATATAAAAGTTTATGTCCATTGCCTTCCTGAGATTAAAAAATACAATGTGTCATTTAGAAATTGTATAATTCACTGTAACAGAATAGGAGAGACCCAAAATAACCACAGCTGAAGTAAATTAAGGGTTTGCGTTTCTGTGGATAAGCAGCTCAAGGCTTGTGTGGTGGGTCCGTGATATCGCAGGGTCCTTTTATCTTTCTGTTCTGCCATCCTTAGCACATGCTTGCTTTCCATCTTTGAAGCTGCCTCCTATTCACAACATGGCTGCTGATTTCTGGCCATCGTTTTAAATCCCAGTTCAGAAGAGAAAGATTTAGAGAAACACAAAAGAGGAATGAATGCCAATTGAGTAAATTCCTTTTCTGGAAATTCTACCAATGACTGAAAGTGACATCTTATTGGAAATTCCTACCTATGTGCAAGAGAGGCTGGAAATAAAATATTAAGTTGGGCATTTTTCCATGAGAGAGAAAATCAGGAAAGAAAGGGGGAATGGGTATTGGCTGAGCAACCAGCATTTTCTGCCACAACAGGCGAGTACACATTAGCCAAATGAGTTTGCAGATTCTCCCTTGACTGGGGGGGGCATCAGTTGGAGAGCAGAGGCTGACCTGGTTCCATTTGAGCTGAAAATCTGTGGACTAGCATCAAGGTCCTGCCTGAAGTGTGGAGGGAAGGCCTCGCCTGCGGCTGGAATGGCAGAGCACTTCCTTTCCGTCCAGGCGAGAGGAGACGAGGAGAGGAGCCGCTCACCCCGCTGACACACTTCCGGCTGAAAACCGCATCTGCATGTGGTGAGGGTTAGCTCATCGCACGTTCGAGAGTTTGGAATTGACCGGTACCCCCGTGCAATCTAAGTGCTCTGTTGTTGGGACACGCATCGTTTTCCCTATAATCTTGCTTCTGAATTCTCAAGATTCTTGAATTCTAACCGTTCTCAAATACTTTCATTTGTAACTACCGCCGTCCTTCACACATTCACTGGTGAGGTGCACCGTCGACAAAGAGGAGAGAAGGAAACAGCCTGAGGCCCGAGTTGCTGGGGACTGGCCAGCCTTCCTGTCTCGTGGGTTATTTTCTCCTCACTCCAGATTTGATCAACAAGATGACCCACGATTACATGACCCAGAAACTCGGGGCTGCTCATGATTAGTGGAAACAATACACGTTTATCCACGAATGCTGTGAGTCTACTGCATTTTTCATTTTAAACTAAAAATGCTTAATTGAGATTTGTTCTTTTAAATGAAATCTGAATGCTGTCATCTGTCTACAACCGGCAAGCACATCCTATTACCCAGCTTGGCTGTCTACACCGCAGGGCCGGCCTCCCTGCCCATCTCACTGGTCTACACCGCAGGGCCGGCCTCCCTGCCTAGCAACAGTGGCACCCTGACACACAGGTGAGGTGTGCTCGGACAGTAACTGGACTGTGAACTAGCTCCCGGTGGTGTGAAACCCTCCCATTTCCTGCACACACAAGTAAGCGGAGATGAAGAGCTGGTGGAAGCAGGACGTGTGCACACGTGGCCATGTACAGACGCCACGTGACAGACCAGTGCCTGAGCCTGGGGAAGGTGCAGGCGCCGGTGGGGCTCCAGCTGGGGGCTTGGTGGGAACTAGCAGGGAGCAAAGACTCAGGACTCAAGGAGGGGATTCGTGGCAGCCTTGGGCATGGCGGCTTCACCCTTCCGGGATGCCGTGGGCCACAAGTCTGTGTGTGCATCAGCCCCTGGCTGTCCTGTGGGGACGTTGTTCTAACCACAAATCCACGTGGCACGCTGGCCAAGACCATTCCAGTAACCTGACTGAGGACCCTTGGCTCAGGGACCAGGGCCATGATCTTGAAAACGTGGGTCTGCCCCGCCCCCTCCCCTAGTGAAGCAAACTTTGGTTTTCCTTCCTTCTGTCAATATATCATGCTTTATAGCACTTTCCATGATTAAAGAGGGAGAGAGAAACATCCAGAGCAAGAGCCGTCTGTGTGGTCTCATAAAATATTAATGGATTCAGAAAGGAAATGTGAAATCAAAAGACTCAGCATGCTCAGGCTGGCTGGGCCGGTGTTTGCTGTGGGGTCCGATTTCAGTGCGGGCTGGCCACGTGTGCTCAGAGGCAGAGGGGCTCCCCGCGCGGCCGCTGCCTAGCTGGACGGGCCTTGTGTCCGTGGAGGGTCAGCAGGGAAGGTCGCTGGAAGTCACTGCTAATTCAGAACACACTCCCACGTCAGCTATCCCTTTGCTTCTCTGACGGAGGCACAGTGGAGGCTGGGAGGGCAGGTCCCCCGTCCCAGGATGCAGTGGGCTGTGTGCGTGTGGGGTCACGCGATCTTGTAGCTCACACGTGGCAGGGGGTCCTGGAGAGCCTACTGCAGCCCCCAGCCCACGTGGGGTCCCCAGGGTGCAGCGTCTCCATTCCCCTCTGTGCTGTGAGCGGCTGTCAGGCATCTGCGGCGTGAGGACGTGAGGGCTTGCAGGTGAGCAGGGACACGCCATCCGTGCTGACCCCGAGCGCCCCGCCTTCCAAATGCCCTTGCGGCTGAGTCTGCTGCAGCGCGGGCGGCCCTCTGCCTTCCCTGTGAAGATGGCCTTCCGCTGCCGGGGCCCTGACCGTGGGCTCCGTACCTTTTCTCCCGCAGAAGTCCACGCCGTCAGATGGAATGCATGTCTGACGTTCACGAGACACTCACAACCGTGTTTGAAAGGACCCCAGAGTGACCCGTGTTAAGTTCCCAGGATCGCGGTGCCCACTTGAGGGCGGTTAGGAGGAACCGACAGAGCCGAGAGGGAGGCTTACCTCCCTGCCCACGGTAAAGACCGGCAAGTGCAGATCAGATTCGGACGGCGTCTGGGTGTAAGGGGTACCAACGTTTTAAGTGAAACATTTGTGGGCAAAGTGGCCGTCGAACGTGGTTATTGGGCATTCTGCGAGAGAGCAAATTGCAGACTCGCGGTCTGTCTTCTATTTCAGAGCAAAGCCAGGCTCCATCGCTGTACGGCCGCGACAGCCCTCCCGCAGACGTTTGTAAAGAGGCCCGTGATGTGAGATTGGTGGCTTAAATACTTCATCAATCAATGCTTGGCTGACGCACTGCCCCGTGATGGGTGGGAAATTCAAGCCATCCATCTTACCCCTCACCCTGCTCGCCACGGTCTTCGGGTAGTTCCAATTTTCCCGTGTTTACCGGGCAGCCGGTGCGGCTGGGCCTGCAGGGGAGGCCGGGCCAGGTGCCCTGCAGGGTGGCGCTGCCGCAGAGGGCGTGCACGGGGCCAGCCGGGGCGGTGCCACCATCCTGCACGGGACCCCTAGCTCCCCAACGGCGCACTCGCTTAACCGGCTGTGAGAGGCGCCTCGTGGCGGGGGGAGGACATGCTGAAGTCCACGGTTTGAAGAGCAGACAGGAGAGCAGAGCTGTGCTGATGCCGAGGTCATTCTTTGGTCTGTGCATCAAGGACCCACAGCCGTGTCTGCCAGCTTGCACATTCTCACACAAGCATCGTGTCTGAGTCCATACTCCTCGTGGGCAAGAGCAGCGCGGGGCAGTATCTGCCCGTGGACGGTGTGTCTTTGCGGGGGGACCCTGAACCGGGTGTGGCCCGCCTCTGAGGGCCTGGGCCAGGCTGGGGGGCCTCTGCTCCATTTCACTACCCGCCTGGGGTTATCTCGGACGTGGGTCTTTTAGCACTGGCAGCGAACGGAAAAAGAAATAATTCGTGATTTCAAGAAATAATTTCTGACGTCAAAGGCGCCTTCCTCTTCTGCAAGCAGCTCTTCCCTGCAGATGTTCCAATTTCTCAACCCCAGCCCGAGACCCCCAGCGTCACCACCGGCCGGCTTTCCTCTTCCAGTACTTGTGACAGCCGCAGGCCGGCTCCCCCTGCGAGTAGGGCTCTGCCCATCATTTCCGTAGGATTTCTGCAGGATGTACCTCTCTGGGCATCAGGACAACAGAGCGTCTGAGGGAGGGAAGGAGCGCATCAGCACACCCGCCTGTCTCCACGCGGGGCCGCCCTGGGATCTGCCCGGGTGTGGACGGGCTGGCTTGGTCAGAGCACCCCGGGGAGCGCGAGGGCCTGGCCTGAGCAGAAGGGGGCTGGCTCCGTCTGGTGAGGGGACAGGTGCATGTGAAGGGAGTCTGCAGCCTTACAGGACGGTTGAGAAACTGTGGGGTGGGACAGAGTCAGCGTGTCTGTCTTTGGAAAAACAACAAGGTTTAAAAACATGAAATGTAATTACTTCCTTTCCTGGTGTCTGTGGTGTGTGAGGACACCGTGGACGTGGGGTGCACATGGCCCCCCATGCGGTGGTGGGGCCCACGTGGGCGGAGGGAGCCACGGCTGCCACGTCTGCTTCTTGGCCAACGGGAACGGTGCCCGTTTCACCCCAGGGACTGGCCGGTTCCTTCTGACTAAAAAAAAGGCCCTTTCAGGACTTGGTTAAATTGAAGTTCTAGGGATTTACACATCAGTGCTGAGTAACAGCACAGCAGGAAGGACTTGTGGGAGCCAAATGAGCAAAACACCCAACATTGGCTTTGATGGTTCAGGTAGAGAAGTGTGTCCATTTGATCAACACTGCACACCAGCCACTTGCATTCAGTGTGGGCTGGTGAGTCAGGGGAGCGGGGGGCTGGCGGGTTGGGCGTCACAATTGTGGGCTGGGGAGTCCTATCACAGGTAAGACATCACCGCTCCTCGCATCAGTGCTGACTGGGCAGCCCCTAACATCCAGGCTCTGAGCCACGAGACAGAGCCTCTGTCGGGGGAATGCGAGGTCAGGAGGAGGACGGCGGGAGCCGTGGCTACGAAGGCTGTGGTGTAGACAGAGAGCTTTGTGCCGTGCAGTGAATGGAGGGAGCCTGGCTAAGACACAGGCGAGGCTGACCAGAGGCAAACTCCCCGTCCAGCCTTCCGAAGGGGCCGGGCGTCCAGGTGAAGGAAGAGCGGACGGGAGGAAGGGCAGCGTCCGTTGGAAGGTGGGCAGAGACCCTGTGACTCAGCCCCGGGAGGCTGGGAAGCTGGCCTGCGGCTTGCGAGGAGAGGCTGGAGGTTTCTGAGGAAGCCAGGTCCTGAGCCACACGGTCTGGGGCAGGTGTGGAGACCATTGGCCAAGCAAGGCTGGGGGCTGCAGAGAGGGTGGCGCCCGAGGGGGGGGCGGCGTGTGGGTGGGATGCGGGGGTTGTGCAGAGCAGGAGAAGGGCACGTCCCACAGATGCTGGGTGCTTCCTGCAGGCAGGCCGCATCTCCGTGCGGGGGTCCTGTTGGTCTAGTTCCCACAGCAGCCCTGTTACCGCCTCCAGCTGCGGGTGAGAAAACACGCCAGACAGACAGGTGCACAGCCTTCCAAAGCCCTCTCCGCACCCTCTCCGCTCCGCGCTGGCTGTACCCACCTCCAGATGGCACCCGAACAGCACGGCCGAGCTCACACCGCGGTCAGGAGACGGGCAAGGGAGCTCTGGCGGAGGGACGAAACCATGAGACAAAGCGAGGGAGGGATGAAGTTCAAACTGGATTAAGTTGCTTCACGTATACAAACAGGATATTTTATGAAATTGGGATCTTCCATGTTTTGTTAAAAATGAGAAGGCGTTCCCCGTTTCATGACGCCAGTACCTTCCTGTCTACGAAATAAGGTCTATTGTGATGAGCCCTGGGTGTTATACACAACTAACGAGTCGTTGAACATGACACCAGAAACTAAAGATGATATGCTGACAACCTGAACACAATAAACAAAAAAGAAAGAAACAGGGTCTAGACTGATTGGGCCCATGGGGCATGTTCTGCTAGAGGGAGTTCGTGCTGGGTTCCCCCGACCCACCGACCTGCAGGATGCTGGCCACACCTGCCCCACGTTCTTGGAGGGGTGTCACCTGGAGTACTCATCACCAACCACGACCACCATGTACTGACCACGTGAGGGAAGAGAAGGGGAGACTGAGGCACAAGTCGCCAAATGACCTGGATGGAGAAGGAGAAGCAAGTAAGGATTCTGGACTCAAGACCTATCAGCACCACTGAGCTGTGACACTGTCCCCAGCCGGCCCGCAGGGGGAACCGCGATGCCCACGTGCTTACGCGCACTCAGCTTCGGTGTGAACCGGGGCCAGATGGCGTGGGACTCCTGACGGTCTCACTGACACCCTTGCTGCTCTTGCTGGAAGGAACATTGGGAAGTCAGTGTGTGGGAGTCAGTGAGGTGCTTGGTGTGTGTGGACCCACGGACGCCCACGTCCCGTAAGTGTTGCGCGTTGGCTTGGCTTTGTAAGCTTAGCGTGCATGTCAGTTTCCCTGCACTTGGCCCACAGTCACCTCAGCTGCTCTGCGCATGTTTGGGGAGACACCGCGGCATTCTTAGGGACCACCCGTCTGTCAGGCTATCTGATGGGCAGGGTGCTCACTTCATTTTAACTGGATGTTTAAAGAGATGACTTGGATGGAATCACAGAACGTGATGATGCAGGAACATTAATGAAAAATATTTTTTATTTTACAAACATTTATTTACAAGCATTCACATGTAGCAGCTTTTTATGAAAGGACTAATGCTCATTTTTATATAACAATAAAACTTCCAAAACACTCATCCTGTGTCTTGCAATCTGATAAGACCAGCATCTCCCCCTTCAGGGCTGGGGAAGGGATGTGGCAAACATCCTGGGGTGAATTGTGACGGCAAGGTCATGAACTGTGGAAACTTCCTTCCTGAGTCGATCAGACAATACAACCGTAATTTCACGTTTATAAGGTTTACTCAAGGGCGCACCCATTTAAATCGTTCTGGGTATTAGGGGCATGTAGGTTGGTTTTGGGAGGGAGTTCAAAGGAGCAGGTGATAGAGCGACTCTTCACTCCTCTGGAGAAGAAACACACATACAACTTTCCCTGCAGGAGCAGCTGAGATCTGGACCCGCGCAACTCCTTCCATGGTGTTCGGGGCAGACCCCTTACTTCCCAGCTTCACCGCCATGCCCCTGAGCTCAGTGCTCCAGAGAACAGAGCACTGGTCGGATGCTCACATACCTTGGCCACTAAATGAGGTAATTCTCTTTGATCATGGTTGAAAATGTTGAATTTGCACTGCCACAAACTGTCTCATTTCAACAGAACAACTGGATTTTTTGGTCAAGTGAATTTGAATAAAGTAATGAGCTGATTTGTGAAACCTGTTAGGGTATGTAGACCTCAGGTGCCTGAGCTATAAACTCATAGGTTTTTTAAAACCAAAAAATTCTATTCTATTCTATTCTATTCTATTCTATTCTATTCTATTCTATTCTATTCTATTCTATTATCTCCTCTATTCTATTCATGGCAAAGTGCTCAACAAAAATACTTTCTAAAAAAATATTTTATTTATTCATCTGAGACAGAAAGATACAGAGAGAGAGAACATGAACAGGGGGAGGCAGAGGGAGAAGCAGGCTCCCCGCTGAGCAGGGCCTGATGCAGGACTCGACCCCAGGACCCTGGATCATGACCTGAGCCAAAGGCAGACACTTCACCGACTGAGCCACCCAGGCACCAAAACAAAAGTACTTTTATCACATGAGGGTCTGACTTACTGATTGTGTCCATAGCATATATAAAACAACGTATTTAATGCTTTAGTATTATGCCAGAAATTATTGAAAAGCTTCCCTTGGAGCTGCTGATGCAATTCCTTTCAGTCTTAGAAAGAAATCTCCAAGCTGCGCTCAGATGTTTCCTAGTTAATAATTGGGAAGTAACACTCAGTGAGGTCAAAATGGCCCGCTCACTTCTGCATGTGTGGCCATATTGGTACTTAGGGGTCAGTGACGTTTCCAAGCAGGGTCATTATTCCGGCCTTGACTTCAGCACGGTCCCACGTTTACGACAGTTTGCAGTATGATGATGGTTGATAACGCGCTTGGCTTTAAAGTGCTGCACGCTGTTAATATCATTGCTTGGCTTGACCCTCACGGTCCTTGGGGACCGCGGGAGGACCAGGCATGTCCGTCCCGCAGGAAGGAGACTGACGCTTGCACCACATGCACACGTGGAGCGGGGACAGACCTGGACCAGGGACCCCCGGCCTTCTGCTTGTTCATGGGGGGGGCTCCTGTCGGACTGCAAACACCTCCTCTTCCAAATGTTTCTGATTTACTAGAAGGTGCAAAATGCAAACCCCGTGTGTTGTGAGGGAGTGGTCTGTGCTGGTGGCACGAGATTGAATCCAGTCCCGCCAAACGCCCACGGCCTTCTGAAGGCTCTTGGTCTTCCTGGGCCCAGCTCCTCCATTTTCCTCCTGGTTATTATGGCATCGTGTGTGTTGTGGTCACAAATAGCAATGATGCCCTTTCCCGAATGACTTAACACAAACTTTTGGATCTCCTGGGAAAAGTACCCATGAAATGCTTTAAGTTCTTAGCAAGCAAAGCGCTGTTGATGAAAACAAGATGGCGGCATCGTTGGTTAATCCTTTACGGCTCAGACTGGCACCGTGCTAACCCGTTCCAACGGGGAGGCCCCTGCGTTTGAGGACCTGTGGATGATTTACTGCCCCGACAGGGGTCTCCCATGACATGTGGGGCCGTCGTAGTTCCTTTTCACCAACACAGGTAGGGCAGATCCCATGCTTTGTAAGACACCTGATAGACATAAATGTCACTTCAACTGCAAAGACAGTGCCAGTATTACTGCCTCCATGTTCACGAGTGTCCAGAGCTGTGCAATTTTAATTTTTATTTGATAGCTTCAGGAAACCCTAGGATCAGTCTGAAGAGGCCGGCTTTCTGCTGCTGTGAGCATGGAGCCCCTCCCCAGGACCTCAGAGGCCTCACTGGCACACAGATGTACGGCCCGAAGGTCCGCGGCAGTTCTCACCTACTCACTGCAGTGTCTGACCAGCCAGCCGCCCTGCTTTCAACCTGCCTTTCCAGCGTGCGCCTGTGTTCCTGATTCGGATGGAAATCCACCCGTGGTCTCCTGCCGTGTCCTCTCCGCGAGGCCCTTCTGCCCCCCGGCCCCTGCCCTCTGAGGCTCTCTGCACATGACTTACTATACTCCCTGAATGAAGGGTGTTAGGCGCCGCCGACACCGGCTGCCTTCCTTCCCTCGCCGTCGGGAACGTCCCCTCTGTTTCCAGAAGCCCTTCCCCACTCCCATCTCTGGTTCCATCCGCAGCCCGCCCTAGATCTCGTTTCCGTTCGTGCATCTCAGTCAACCAATGGAGAAGGCCCTTCTGTGTGATCTGGGGGCCAGCGCCCCGGGGGGAAGCCCACCGTCCAGTTGCCGCTCTGTCCCTGGAATCTCGCTGACCACTTGAGGACCACGCGGGCACGGAGGGAGCTTTACCGTCATCCCCACGGACACGTGCTAGTTCTCTCCGTTGCTCTGTTTCTTTATGTTGACCTGTTTTCTGTTCCAGACTGGAGGCTGCGGTGACATGGGCTTTTCCTCAAACACCCTTTGAGTCGTCATGGTTCAGCTTGAGAACCTCCAGCGTTCCCATGGTTACAGCCGGAGTGGGTCAGGTTCCAAGGCTGTGCTACCGAGGCCGTGCTTCCCTGTTCCCCAAGCTGCCTGGACCATCTCGTTACAGTCACAGGGGACGCATCCCAGTGTCGAAAATAAGGGGGGCTTCCTGGAGGAGTCTGCATCTATGTGCAATTTATAAATCCCTGTCAGCTGGCTGAGGGCCGTCTTGAGGCTCTTGTCAGTGTGTTTCCAGGAGAAAGCGAGGTTCACAGAGGTCACAGGTGGGGCTGGCATCCATGCTCGTGCCTCCCCGAGGATGGGCCCGCTGGAGACCGCCCGGAGAAGGACAGAGAACCTGGGTTCTTGACAGCCACCAAACCTTTGAATGAGCAATCGCTGAGGGATACCCTGGGACTTTGGGTGGGGTTTGGTTACGCCATTGTGGTTCACAGCCCGCAGTGTGCAGGACATCACGGCCGCAGGTTTTCAAGATTCAGCCATGTGCACCTTCCCGTCCGGCCTCAGGGCCATCAGCCATCACGTCTGCACCCACGCTGGCCTTCCTGGGAGTACTTCCCCCACGGAATAGGCCAACACTACAAATCAGGCTGTGTGTGTGTTTCTGGAGGCCTTTTTAAAAAATTTTAAATTTAAATTCAATTTAGTTAACATATAGTGTATTATTAGTTTCAGGAATAGAATTTAGTGATTCATCAGGTGCATACAACACCCACTGCTCATTCCATCATGTGCCGCCTCCTTAATGCCCACCACCCAGTCATCCCCCCACCCCTTCCCCTCCAACAACCCTCAGCTTGTTTTCTTTCTTTCTTTCTTTCTTTCTTTCTTTCTTTCTTTCTTTCTTTCTTTCTTTCAGATTTTATTTATTCATTTGACAGAGAGAGAGACAGCCAGCGAGAGAGGGAACACAGGCAGGGGGAGTGGGAGAGGAAGAAGCAGGCTCCTAGCGGAGGAGCCTGATGTGGGGCTCGACCCCAGAACGCCGGGATCACGCCCTGAGCCGAAGGCGGACGCTTAACGACTGAGCCACCCAGGCGCCCCTCAGCTTGTTTTCTGTATTTAAGAGTTTCTTATGATTTGTCTCTCTCTGATTTTGTCTTATTTTATTTTTCCTTCCCTACCTCCATGACCCTCTGTTTTGTTTCTTGAATTCCATATGAGTGAAATCATATGATAATTGTCTTTCTCTGATTGGCTTACTTCCCTTAGCATGATACCCTCTAGTTCCATCCACAGCCTTGCAAATGGTAAGATTTCATTTTTTGATGGCTGAGTAATATTCCATCGTGTGCATAGACCGCATCTTTATCCATTCATCTGTCGATGGACATCTGGGCTCTCTCCCTAGTCTGGCCATCGTGGACATTGCTGTATAAACACTGGGGTGCAGGTGCCCCTTTGACCACTACATCTGTGTCTCTGGGCAAATGCCCAGTAGAGCAGTTGCCGGGCCGTACGGTCGCTCTGCGTTCAACTTTTGGAGGGACTTTCCTCCTGTGTTTTTGGAAGGCTTGTTTTAAGCACTTGCCAGCATGCTTGGGTTCAGGACTCTGTCACATGTGGTCCAGAGGACCCTGACCTGGAATGCCCGAGCCCCTGACAAGGCATCAGTTGGTAGTCCCAGCTGCTGAGCTTCTCGAGACGGGACCCGACTATCAGCAGCTCCCAGGGGCCCTCCGCCGGCAGGCTGGCCGCCCGGAGCTACACCCCTCAAACCGTGCGGGTTGCTGTTTCTCTTCGAATATCGTTTCTTACAACGCACTTTTCCCACAGAAACAGCCACAGAGCTGGGCGCAGGATGGGTGTGCAGTCCATCGCTCACCAAACCAGAGAGCCGACGCTGAGCGTGGTTAGGCTCACGTCAGAGACGAAGACACTTCGCGTGTGGGGAGGCTTAGCGACTGGGTCAGCTCTAATGCACGCCTTCCGTGGGCACGGCCGCTGGGTGAGGCTCTCTGCAGGAGCTGAGGACCCCGTGTCCCCCTCTTCTGTGCTCACCGAACGTTTGGTTTGCTAGCAGCCTTCCCAGAATATTCCCTCCTCTTTTCAAAATATTATCCTATGTCGCACTTTAGAAAAACAGCAGTAAATGATAAAAAAGTTGACGTTTGAAAAAAATGATCACTCTGACGTTGTTTGGGTTTGTGATTGCTTCGTGTTAACCAGGATTTAGCAGCCAACGGTGTAACCGCTAATTTTAACAGTTAAATTTACAATTTTAAACAGTTTTTATGATGCCCAGCTAGATCAACATGACAAGTCTAGGGTTAAAACAACTGTTTGAACACTGCTTTATATTCGAAAACACTCTTTTTCACTGCTGAATTGACTCATTTCAACTGCTATTTATTGTCAAAAACTTTTTTTTTAAATTATAGAGTGAGAATATAGCAGTTTCTGTAACTTTGAAATTAAGTCTCTCAAACTATTTTGAATACGGAGAAATATTGCATTTTAAATGGCTCCTATTAAAAAGTGGGGAAATCACGTATTACGCTCACACGGAACACTATTAAAGTGATTTGTGGTGGGATTGAAGCCCGTGTGGTCATGCTTCCAGACGCTGGGCTTTGACTGTGAAGCTCGCATTCTCGTCCACTCCGGAATATTCCTTGAAAGTGCAGTCTTTGTTTTTCCTTCTAGTTAAGTTGATTTATCTTCAGAGGGGAAGATGAATGATAAAAATTAGGGTCACTGATAATGAAGGTCACAATTAAACATCGTGTCGTCGGGAAAATAGTCACACTTCATTCACAGTGATTATATGTTACCTGTTTACGCAGGAAGTAATTTGGAAAATTTCAGGATTATATAACCTGTCGTGTATTCTTAATACCTGTGTCCTATATACGTATCCTTCTCGAGAACTTGTGGCGGCGTGTCCACCGCCAGCGTGGGGCCCCTCCCCTCTCTCAAGGCCTTGGTTGGGCTCAGATGCACACGCAGGAAGGTGTGGCCGGCGGGGTGCAGAGCCAAACCCAGGCTGCTGAGCGGGGCAGGTGGGTGACGGTGTGACGCCCCATCGTCCACGGCAGAGGAAAGGACGGATAAACCAGGAATCGGACAGGAGAGTGGAAAACAGTGATGACGTTCCAAGCATTTCTCTAAGAAGATGTAGGTTTTTTAAGAAGAGCCATTGTTTTGTTGTTGTTGTTGTTTGTTTGTTGAAAGAAAGCGAAGAAACAGTGTGAGCGGCAGTTTCCGTGAGAGTTTGTGGGTGGTCTTGTGAGTCCGTGTGTGCGCAGCTCGCGGTTGGCGAGACAGTTTCTGAACAGGACGTGGGGTTTGGAGCTCGTATTCTCTGAGCCAACAAGCAGCCCAACCACCGTGTTCCTTTGCCGCGTCGACCTGTGCTGTGGGGACACAGGTACGGGGTCGTTGTGCATGATGGTGGCTTTCCCTTGGGGCTGAACCCCCGCAGCACCCTGTTTCCCGTATTCCCCGCGGGCGGTCTGCCCTGAGAGCCCGGACGCCTGCCTGCAGACCTCCTGCGCCCCTCCCTGGCGATGCCTGCACAGTCCCGGGGTCAGGATGTTCTCACCAGAGACCCGGGGTCGGGTCTGCGCCCCTGCTGGTGGAGCTCTCTCCTGGGACAGGGGTGCGGCCTGGGCCCTCGTGCCGCAGAGCTCTGCACGGAGCGGGGACTCAGCCTCATCCCGGCAATGTGGCTCGGCACGATTTTACTGACGTAGACGGGTAGGGGGTTGTTGGTGCCTTTTCGTCCTAACACGGTGAAATCTGTGACAGGACCACGCTCATGTTGTCCGCATTCTTCCTTAGGGCCTCCAACACTAACACGATAACGTCTAGCAACCTACTGGCCATCAGAGCAAACTTTCTCCCTTTTGGGCCGTTTATCAGTCTGTTTCAGAAAAACATGCCCACGTTTCCCCAACACCCTGTCCCTCCCTTTTCAGCTGTGTGGCTGGACCCACCCGCATCGGCAGGTCTCCTTCTGGCTGAAGTGTTTGGTCACCTGCGTGTGCTTAACTGTGCAAAATCTTCACGTACACCCAAACTCATTTTGTGGATCTGTACTTGAAAAAGTATTGGATCATTATAAACTTTTAAATGGAAGCTAAAACAAAGCAACTCACTAAATATTTCAATTTGCCCACCTGTTCAAATTACCCACCACAATGAGGTTGCCACTCAGACTATTCTTTCTCTACTTTTTGTGTCATTGTTTCGATTTAACAATAGATGCAAGTTAATAAAATCCAATTAAAGACAAGGGAAGCAGTTTGTAATGGTTCAGATGGAATATCTGCTCGTGAATAATTAGCATGAAGAATGTAAATGTTCAGTAAAGAGTTTCAAGGTGCTTCTGTAGCACCCACGGCTACTCCTGACTGAGCTGTGATCGTAGCTTCAGGTAACAGTGTAAAATACGTCCACGGAAAGGTTTAAATAAAAATAGCGCTCTGCGTTTGCATTTTGGCTCACAGTCCTTGCAAGGGTGGTTCAAATTTCTCAACTAAAAAATTAGTCGCTAACTGGTTGTTTGAGCGAAGGGCTGATTCCCCGCTTACATTCCTCTTCCAAATAGATCGGCGTTCTCCATCAAAACCTGGTTGGTGACCAGCCAATTAATCCAAACAATTGAATCAGTTGTCGTGTGTAGACACAGCCCAAACTTCGACTGGAAGAATAAGCATTCAGAATCTAGATAATTTTAAACAGACCCGTACACACTGCTCCTTTGAGGAAATGCTTCCCCCAAACACTTACAGAACTAATTGACCAATTAAAAAATATTCAGGAAGAGTGAGTGCTTGATCTAAAACTTTCTGACAAGGCTGCTTTGCGCTCTTTCGTTTAATAGGCTTCCAAACATATGTTCCACACACATGGGCGAAGCCATCGGGGTCCCCTTAAATGTTCTTCCTGCAGATGTCGGTTTGCATTCATGCTTCGGCGGGATAGAGGACTAAGTCTACAGCACGGCACGCTCCTCTCGCAGCGAGTCCTGCAGAGTTACGTCATCAGAAGAACCAACGTTGTCAAACATGGTTTTTGAAATACCCCATAATGCTCCAACTTTCTTCCCCAGAGGCCACCCCAGGTAGGGCAGGTGGGGGGTATCTGTGAACGTGGCCTCCAGGTGCTCATGCTCAGGGGCTTTCTTTTCGTTGCCCCCGAGGCACTTACAGCAGGTGTCCTCCACGGGAGGATTGTCTTCCTAGCTGATTGTCTCCATCCTCCCAAAGCAGTTCGATACCAGCTTGGCTCTTCCAGCCCGAATCGGGTGCGCGGTCCAGGGCCTGGAGCCCAGCACCCTTTGACGGCAGCACCTCTCCCAGGCCTGGGGTGGGAGCTGCCCTGGACAGCCCCGGACGTCCCTCGCTTTCTTGCCCTGTGGTGGGGGCCTGGAGTGCACGTCCTAGCTGAAGGCAGTGGGATGTGTCCGGGCGCGCACCCGACGTTCACACCCAGTGCTGCCAGCTGCCGGAAGTGAGGAGCGTGGGAACACACTGCACTCGTTCCCGACGCTCCCAGCTAACGGCCTTGCACCGTAACACCCGCACCAGCACGGAACTGACGGAAGACCCAGGAATGCTGATCTCATTCCTCTGCCTAAACATTTGCTCACTCAGACACAGTCCTGGCCGAGGAGACTGGTGTCCTTCGAGCTTTCACTTCTGGGTGAGCAAACCAGGGCCTCGTGTGTCAGCAGAACAGCAGGCTGGGTGGGGCGTGGACAGAGCTCAGCTCATCACACACCTGGGGAACGCAGCTCTGGGCCGCGAGCCTGCTCTCCAGGCTTCAGGATGCTGCAGGCCCCCCCTCTGCTGCTCCAGCCTCCACTGGGCCGGGCGTGGGGCCATCCCACACCCCCATCTGCTGCGTGTCTCCCAGGGGGTGACCATGAGGCGCCCATGTTCACTGTGGCTGGCACTGTGACCAGTCAGGTGACACTGGCCCCTGCTGTACCTTACCCCCTGCACAAATGCCAGGCAGCCAAGCGGGATGACCCACGGTTGCTTCAAATGCCATATAAGTCTTTCTCTAGTGTCTGGGATGGCAGCATGTCCAAGGTAGTTCGAGAACACAGGAAACACCACCACTGTCAAGACTTGGCCTCCACGTCCCCTGGGGTCAAAGCTGGGCGCCCACAACACCTGTCTGCACACCGCTGTCCAGTCACACAGGGACCATGTGTGACGCCCGCCCCCATGGGGAGGTCACTCAGGTCACTTCTCCTTAGAAACTCAACCTCAAGGCTCTCCTGGCCTGCGGGTTCTTTCTCAGCTAGTTGCTATAGTTTTCTGGGGCTGCCTGAGTCTTCGTGGGGATCTGACAATATTCTTGGATACACGGACCTCATGTAGTGGCTCTTCCTGCTCGTGGGGCTCACGGCCTCCAAGAGGTCATTTCTGGTCCTTCTGCTTGGAAACCTGCCCTGGCCGTTTCCTTTCAGCTAGGGTGCAGGACACCCCGGGGCCTCCTGATTTCCTGTGGACTTGAGCAGAAAGGGAAACACAGGCTCCATTGCTCTGGGATTCTCAAACAGGCAGACTGGGGGTTCTCTTCCAGATCCCACAGGGATCCAGCCTGGAGCGGGAGGGAGGCAGGAGCAGGGTCCCAGGAAGTGGAGCCTGAGGGTGTCTAAGCACTGTGTTCTCCGTGGAGCTTTTGAAATTCAGAATTCCCACTTTGGATTCTTTTGTTCTAGGCTCTATCATTCTATTCTGAGCTGCAGGCAGGGATATTCAAGGTGCTTCCTAAATGGGACCACTCCCAGGGCAGGGGATTACTGAGAACACAAATCCTGTCTCTTCAAGTCACAAAGCAGTCCCCCCACCTGGGTGCCTGGGTGTCCTCTGAGAAAAGCTGAGCAGCGGCTGGGGAGACCAGAGGAGGGAACACTGACTGTGCTCCAGGCAGACTGCGTGCCAGGCGGCGGTGTGTGCTGAGAGTTGGGGAGGACTCAGGTCCGGGAGCCCCAGAGCTGCTGGCGAGGGCAGGAGGAGCACTGGGACTGAGACTCAGGGCTGCGCCCATAACCTGGGGAAGGGGGAGTTATAAATCCTGCAGACAGCACAGTCATGGGCTTGGAATGGCATCAGACACTGGATCACATATGACCGGGGAAGGATGTGGGCTACGTGACCAGGGATGTCCTCAGGAAGGAAGAGCCCTACTCTGGCCATGCCTTCCCATGGCTCCACGGTCGGGAGCTGGACCAGGAGCCAGAGTTTGGGAGGTTCTGGACATGCTGCCATGGAGCCTCCTTCCACTTAACTTGACCTGGGATCCTTGGGACATGAGCGGGTGACTCGGAGGGTGCCAGGAGACTGATGACAAACGCCCCATGGGCAGTTCTGCCAGTGAGGAAGCTCGTCCGTTCCAGCCCAGACACCTGCTCACCAACCCCTGTGTGAACAGTCAAGGTTGCTCCAAGGTCACTAGTCCATGTGTCTCTGTGCAACCTGGTGTGGAGCCACTCTTCTCTCCTGTATTTCTAGTGTTTTCTATGCAGACATGTGTTTGCATGGAGGGTTTATTGATGAAGAAGAAAGAACTCCCTTGTCTTCCAAGCAAAGGGACCGTCATGACAGCTTTGGTTTGTTGTGAGAAGAGTATGAGGAAAATTACAACAATATGGGCTTCTTTGTTACACAGATGTGGGGTGAACCAGTTGAATCATGGCCCCTGAAAAAGATACATCAATGTAATCCCCAGAGCCTGTGGGTCCAATCTTCTATGGCCAAAGATGTGATTAAGTTAAGGCTCTTGTGAGGAGGCACTTATCTGGATTATCTGGTGGTCCTAAATGCAGTCACTTGGATCCTTATAAAATAAACTCAAAGAAAGGAGACACAGATAGAAGAGAAGAGGCCACATGACCACGGAGGCAGAGGGTGGACCCACCAGGAGCTGGAAGAGGTGAAGAAAGTGTTCTCCATTGGGGCCACCAGAAGAAATCCTGTAGACCCCTTGGGTCAGGCTTCCAGCCTCCAGACTATGAGACAATCTATTTCTGCTGTTTGGAGCCATCCAGCATGTGGGGACTTAGTACGGCCACCCTAGGAAACTGAGGCATCCACTTCTTCAAGAAGACTGTGAGTTCTGTATCCATCAGGATGCAGAGGAGAAAAGCTGTATGTTAGTGTTGAGTTTAATGATGAAATGAGTTTATCTTTAGCTGGCCTCAGCCTTGTAGGACATATACAAGCACACATACAGCCTTGTGGGACACATACAAGCACACATACAGCCTTGTAGGACACATACAAGCACCACTCCTAAAGGAAGCTGTAGGCTGGCCTTTGGTGTCTTCTGCGTGGACTGTTGAAAAGGCTTGCTTTCCCTGTTAGTGAAGACACTGCAGCAGGTATCCCCCAAGACCAGCTCCAACCTTGACTGCTGGCCAGTGGCTAGGGTTTGTCCCAACATAGCCCATCCAGGACCTGTTGACCAAAAGGAAGGGAGGAAGACTCACAAGAATTAACTTGCTGTGCCACTGGGACTCTCAGGGCCCAGAATGTTGGGCTGGTGGGTGAAAATCTGTACTTGAGAACACATCAGACTTCCAGATGGGATGTTCTTGAGGACAGAGTAGACCCACACTTGGGGCCCTGGAGGAAGTGCCCCCATGCTGAGCAAGGTGGAGAGCCCTGAGTGGCCAAGGATGGTAGAAGAAGAGATTAAATGCTCAGGGAGGTAGGCAGGCTCCAACTCATACATTATATGGGTCCCAGTAGAGCCCCAGGGAGTATGATAGCCACTCACCAAGGCCACCACTGAAACACAAGATTGCCCTGTGAGAGGAGGACCTGGATATTTGATACGTTCAGTGGAGGCTGTTCTCATGGTCCAGAGCTGGATTGCTTACTAGCTGTGGGGGTGATGGCTGCTGGAATTGGGAGAGGCTGAGTGAGGGTGCTCATGGGGCCAGGTTTCCATGACTGTCAGCAGAGACAGAGGGCAGCTAAGAGGCCTGACCTGCAGGGAAGTAACGGTAGGACAGGACGCCCCTGGAAGCAAAGGGATAGGCATCCCGGGAGGGTCCTGTCAGTGTGCACAATGAGAAGAGATCAGGGCAAGTGAGGGGCTGAGTGTGGCCCCCTAACAAAGCCAAGATCCTAGACCTGAGCCCGTTGTCAGATCCGGAACCCATTGAAGGAAGTGGGGAGGGTCCTTCCTACTTGGGTCAGACCCTAAGGTGTTAGAACCTGGTAAGAAATGCTGGTCCTTGGTCCTAGATCAAGGCCATGTCACCTGTAGTAGACAATCATCTGCTTCCTGAGGGTCAACCCTGGCGTGCTGGTGAGCCCTGAGGCACCAAGTGACGTTGCACCCCCTGCTGCCCACTATGAATAGGGGAACATCTGAACAGGTCAGCTACGATCCATTGCAAGATGGGGATGGAATGGAGCAGGACCAGAGGGCTCTGTGAGCTCTGTGATCAGAGACCCACACCCTAATGTCACCCCCGCACCCCAACCCCTGTGTACAAACTCTTGGTTCGCAGACAGGTCACCGGATTGCAGGACAAGTGTGTGTCATGCCAGTGTTCACTCTGAAGCCTTGCCCAACAGGGAGCTCTAAGCAACACACTGGACAGAATGGCCATCTGGGACTAGTCAGCCTCAGACCTTGGCCACCCCCGAGGTTATGTGAGGGGTGCCAGCATGGAGGGCCCAAGTGAGTGCTCTTCTTTCATCTCTTAAAATGCTTATCAGGGCGGCGCCTGGGTGGCTCAGTTGTTAAGCGTCTGCCTTCGGCTCAGGGCGTGATCCCAGCATTCTGGGATCGAGCCCCACATCAGACTCCTCTGCTAGGAGCCTGCCTCTTCCTCTCCCACTCCCCCTGCTTGTGTTCCCTCTCTCGCTGGCTGTCTCTCTCTGTCAAATAAATAAATAAAATCTTTAAAAAATAAAAAAAAACAACAAAATGCTTCTCAGGGACTTCCACATTGATGCATTAATTAATCAGTTCAAGAGATATTTATTGCAAGTGTGGGGGATCATGTGGTCAGTATGTGTATTCGGCAAGTATGGTTGAATGTGAGTGAATGGACACCCTTTAGCAGATCAGACAATGTGATAGAAAATCAGACAGGAAAACCGGCCACAGGCCACACCACTTTTATGTTATTTTTTAAATCTTTCTTTTTGAAGACAAAAGCTTAATTTTGGGAAAGAGACAGAATTCCACAACAGTAGGCAGGGAAGGTGCATGAACGTGGCAAGCTCCCTCAGTCAGCATTTCAAACTCGAGCAGTTACAAAGAGCCACATTCCACTCTTGGGAGCCCAGCACTCGAGAGGGAAACGGGAACGCTGAGGTCTGTCTGCGGCCTCAGGATGATGCTGATGCCCTGGTGGCTTGTGGCTTCCCAGGGCTTTATTTAGCTGCTACGCTCAAAATAATAACAAGAAATGATCGTCAAGAATGAAATCTGCTTTTCCCAAGTGGAAATTCCTGTGCAGACTGATCAGAATGTTTGAAGTGGAACATGTGACCATTATTCCACAGAATCACCTGTTACAGAAGGTGGAGAAGAGGATGCTCTTTTATACAGCTCATTGCTGGCGAGAGTAAGTTATAACACACGNAAATCTGCTTTTCCCAAGTGGAAATTCCTGTGCAGACTGATCAGAATGTTTGAAGTGGAACATGTGACCATTGTTCCACAGAATCACCTGTTACAGAAGGTGGAGAAGAGGATGCTCTTATACAGCTCATTGCTGGCGAGAGTAAGTTATAACACACGGCAGTGAGACAGGTTTTCTATTCTTCTAGCAGGAGGTTGTAGGGCTTGCTTAAAGCAGATTTTGTTAGTGGCAAAGGTAAGACGCCAGCTTCCCAGAGGGGACCCACCAGAGTGTCTTCTCTTGTTCCATTTTATTTTTCTGTCCTGGCTGCTTGGCTTCTGGGAATGGACCAACTTCGACAGCTGTGGGCTAATGTCAGCACCTTCTTTGTCGATGGAAGTATATCCATATACACAAAAGGCATATGGGGGGTATGCACCTGGGTGGTGCAGAGTGAGTATGCAGAGTTACCCAAGCACCACTGCCCCCGCCAGCCCACAGCCATCACCCAGGGCAGACCTCTCTTCTTCCCAGTCCTGCTTGCAGACCTTACAGCTCACCTTTCCCTTCCTGAGACCTCAGTACTAACTAATTTGCTTCCCAGCCTGGGATGTTTCTCATTTCTTCTCTTGCCTGAACGTTCTGCTGGTGCCTCCAGCACCACGCGGGACACAGTCCCCATGTTGCACCACAGGGATGACTTCAGCTGCGGGTCTGCTGCAGGCAACTTTCCTAAGCTGAGAAAACGTCCTTCTACTTCTAGTTTGTTGAGTTTTTCCATTTACTTGTGATAGGGTGTTAGATTCTGTCAGATGCTTCTTTGTGTCTATAGAGATGATCATGCGTGTTTCGACCTTCACTCTGTTACTTTGTTGCACTTCATTGGTTGACTTTCCTACATCAAACCAGCCTTGCATTACCAGCATTATTCAGGATGGCTGCTTTTTCAGCAACAGATTATGATTTGGCTCTTGTAGCCTCCTCAGCTCTCTGCCCACCAACACACTGTACAAGTGCAGTCTGAAAAACAGAGAAGCTACCCATTGACACAATCGTACTAATTTGGGAAACAGTTTATTATTGGTTTTTGAGAAGCATTTGAACTTCCCCTTGAAACTCTGGCTCTGTTTTTGTATCTGCAGCTAACTCTTTATTCATAAACACACACAAAATAACTGATAGATGCGAATACAAGTAATGACAATAATCATAGCCAGTGTTCGCTGAGTGCTTATGCAGCTTCACTCGTGCTCACAGCAGCCTGTGTGTTAGTCGTTCGTTTGCGGTCCCATTGCTCTGACCAGGGAACTGAGTCTCGGAGGACTCCTGCATAGACTGAAAGCTACACAACATTTGGCCCCCAGCCCAGGCTCTGGCAGAGATGTAGGGCAGCCCTCCACATGGATCTGTTCTGACTCGACAGTATTTAGAGGAAACATTGCTGGTGAGCCACACATGTGGTTATGAAGTTTAATAACTCATGGGTAATTAAAGATTGCAGGTCAGCCAGAGATTCTCTTTGTGATGTAGAGAAGCACATTCTTTCTAGTTTCACAAAACTGAATTAGGAATGAAAACGTGACTTTTAAAAAAATGATGTTCAAAGATATACGGAACTTTTTTAACTCATTAAGGAAAGAAGTCACTTTGAGTTTATGATTTTAACGTTCATTTGACTTTTCCCCAAAATAATTTGTAAGGACGTTTATGACTTTTACGTTATACACTTTGCACACGTGCATTGGTTAGAACGTTTCTGATGGCAAGCTGCGGAAACCCAACCCCACTGGCTCAGACAGTGGAGGGAGCTTCTCACGGGGCCGGAGCTTTGCAGAGGCACTGAGTCCAACCATGATGTGTCTCAAATCCTCTGCCTTCGCACGTGTTTGCTCCTTCCCGAGGCTGGCCTCCTGAGCCACAGCCCATCCCTGACGCATCACTGAGGCACAGGGGCTGGATGACCCAAATGAGGGCAAGCTCTGGGAAAGACCGAGTCACCCTCAGCAGAAGCCGCCAGGCCAGAACTCCGGCATGAAGGGGTGTAGCATCGCCGGCAGCTCAGAATCCTGGGAGGTTAGGTGAGTTCCAGCTTGGGAGACTCGTCCTCTCTTCCTAAAGTATCACAATTCAACAGTGCCTCTCATGAAAACACTCTGCAAATTAACCAAACTGCAAGGAGTGCTCTCTACTCTCTCCTGTCACCCTTGTCCAAACACGCTTCCCTTACTCATTCTTCAAACATGTATCTGTTTGTTTATGAAAATGACTATATGCCTGCTCCATGCCAGGGAATATCTAGGCATGAGGAAATGGGATAAGGTAGGACAGGTCCCGCTCTGGTCGATGGGCGGGCATGCACACAGCACTGTGAGGCCATGTGTAGCCTGAATGAGGAGGTATGCAACCATCCGGTAGTGCGGTGCACAGACTGCTGCCAGGGGCAGTGTGCGGGGTGAGCCCCGTGGTAGAGAAGGGCCTTCAGAGACAGACTAACTGTGCATCCCTCCTTGGGGGACTGGAGAGTCCTTTGACCACCCTGCTTCACCCTCCACCCTGTGATGTGGAGCCCCTCCCCCAGACTGTGGCCGAGGAGGATGAACGGGCGGGTGTCCGGGGGCAGCACCAGAAAGCCGAGTCTGCGTGATGACTACAGGTGCTCAGAGCCTCTGTGGACATTGTCTGTGGCCTCTATCTGGGGGCCTCCAGCCTTGTCTTCATTGGCTTTCTTCTGGGTCCTCCCACTCCGAGCTCGACAGAGAGCCAGTATCCCCATCACTGTATTTACTTTGTCTCTGAAACAAACCCCTTCTCGAGCACGACGGGTTCTTTGCAGTGTGATTCTCAGACCTCACAGTGAGACGGCGGGAAGAGGCCCTGTGGGGCAGGTGGTGGGTTCTCTGTCCTGCGTCTCAGTGGCCTTTGCCAGCAGGGGGTGTCGCGTTAGATGTTCCCCTGGTGTCCTGGGCGAGGTGGCACGTGCTCGGGAGACGAGGAATAGGCCTTTCCACTCTCCCGTCTGTGTCCAGGGTCAGCCCCGGAGCTCTGAATTCATGACATTCCTTCTCTCTGCTCTTGGCCTCATAATAAGCTGGCGACTTAGGAGCCTCTTCCCTAAATTGGCTGGAAAGGCAGGCGAGATTTATAACCCAAACAATCAATTTCAAACTGCCGAACCCAATCAGGCCGGATGGAGAGTGACCCTTAAATTGAGTGTGAAATTGGGAGATGACCCCCCCGTCCCCTGCAGCGTGTGGGGGGCCAGCACTTCCTCTCCTAAGTGGGGGCCGGGCCGGTGGCGCGGGCTCGCAGACGCTTTGCGCCCCTAGCGCTCGGTGCCTGGTCCGGGGTAGGTCCCGGGTAGGTCCCGGGGGAGCGGGGCTGGGCATCTGGCCCCACAGGCGTGCGCGGGACGTCCAGACACTGGGACTTTATGTACTTGTAAATGTGCGTTGTGTCCCTTGCAGGGTCTGATTTTAATTTGGGTAATATTCCCGTTAATAATAACATCTAATTACAACATCCATTAAAAGTTAGTAACATTAATTTAACAGGGAGAAAACCTAATAGAGTTCTCAGAGTGATATTGGCATTTTTCCATTAAATTAATGTTACAAACTTTTAACAGGATGTCTTAAATAGGCATCGTTAGTGTTGGGAATATCAAACAAATTAAATTCAGGCCTGTAATATGCGGTGGGAGCCTATTTATGAATCCAAAAAAAGGTGTCTGCTGGGCTCTTTCATCCACTTAAAATATTCAGCAGGAAGCGTGCGAGGCTGTATAGGCGCCACGATATCTGAGGACTTCTGGAAAATTCCATGGGGGAAGGACGTGCTCATCAGGCCCGGAGCCCCTTTCTTGGTGTCTACACGGCAGGAAGGGCCCGGAGTGTCAGCATATCGCGTTGCATCCTGAAATCCACCTCTTTCCCGAGTTTCATTTCCCGGGTCTCCCTCACCGCCTGGACTGCCGTTTCCTCTCCATTCTCCTGGGGGGCTGTCCTCCTAGAGAAAGGGGTCCCTTGTGGCTGTTTTGAAACCCTGTGGGATGGGATGTGGGAAGTATTGCTGGACTGCGTGTGTGTGCTGGCCGCAGACCCCGCCGTCCGGAAAGTGGGTGCAGGGCTCAGCCCTCCCACCACGGCTGGGGAGGCAGTGATTTCCCCCAGGGGCGGGAGGCATGGAGCCCTGGTCATCCTCGGGGACAGGCAATGGAAGTTTCGAAACCGACTGTTAGGAACAGATCCTGTCTAGCATTTACAGAGCTCAGAGATCTGTGACTGAGACATGATTTCACCAAGACTGTCCCATAATTGCACACGTTACCTACACGCTTCAGACCTGTATGGAAGTTAGTACAAGAGGTGCTGGCCAGAGACAGGAGCCGTGACAGTGGGAGCAGGCCAGCCCCAGCTCGGGATGGTTTCCAGAACGCCCCATCCCTCTGTCGCCCCTGCGGCTCTTCCTCCTTGTTCAAGTTAGGCCACTGAGGACTCGGTCCAGGAGAGCATGGGGCGCTTCCTCCATGGGGCAAGGGCTGCCACTCCCCTTCCCTGGTGACAGTCCTCCCTCCCATGGGGTCTGTCCCTGCAATGACAGGAAGGTCGTACATTCTCAGGTCCATGACTGAGTGCTGTGCCCGCAGGCGTGCTGGGGTGACACGTCTGGGGTTTAGTGTTTTCCAGGGCTGGAAACCTTCAAGCACATTAGTTCAACACCCAGAGCCTCACTTCCTCATCTGTAAAATGGGGACGATGACACACACCCGGGGGCCTTCTGGGGAGGAAAGGTCCGTGGAGCAGGTTATGGTAGGGATGAATATGGTGTGGCCTGAGATGCAGAGAAAGGGAATGAAAACTGAGACTGGCCTAGCTGTTTGCTCCCTGAAGGCATGCCTGCCGCGAACCCAGACCTCCCTGGAGTCGCGGGGGAGGCGCTAGGATGAGGAGTGCGGTCGGATTGCTCTCCTGCACAGGGGAGAGTCGTGAGTGCTCGTGTGGACTGGGCTGTCTGGCTTCTCAGATGGAGCCATGGCTGCCGACGGGGCCCCCGTTCTGTCCTCAAGGAGCCCGTCACAACCTTGGTCAGGTGCTCTCCCGTTGTGAACGCCAGGCGGGCGTCCTCATGACCAACAGTGAGGTGGCCATGAGCCCTGATGGGGCTGAAATGAGTTTTTCTGGAAAACTCATTTTTATAGGGCGTCTATACAGCCTTGATAGATTTTCCAGTTTGTTATCTAAACGGTGTGTAAAAGGACTCATGGTGCACAGTCGTGTACAAAGCAGGACAGGGGAGCAGGGGAGGCGGCAGCCGCGGGGCCGTTTCCTGGATGGGACGGTGGCATGCGGCGTCTGCTCTCAACCCGCGGCTCGAGCGGGGCCGTGGCAGACCTGTTTGCAGCCGTGAGAGTGCAAGATCTCACTAGGAAGCCATCGCGAGTATGTATCGCAGTATGCGCTATGTCCGAGACATCAGTGCGTTAGAGCTTTCTCCGTGGAAAGTCTGGGCTGAGGCCTCTAGCGGCTTACAAGGCATGGTATTAATTTTCACTGGAAGATAACTCTGCACTAACAGACGTAATTCATCTTCTCTGAGAAAGTCATAACAACTTGTGTCTTAATCATATTTGACTGAGCTCAGTGGAAACCATTTATGTAAAGAAATCCTGAATTCTTCCCTAAAGCTCTGTGCTCGCCTGTTTTGAAGAGTTATGATTCTGTATCATATATGTGTTCAGGCGCAGGAAACCCACATAAATGCGCATTTTATATATTTTCTCACTTCTGTGATGGGAGCCACGTATGTTTGCTCAACTGTGTGCGTCAGTCCGAGCAGTCCCCCGGGTTGACCTACGGAGTCCCCGTCCAGGTCTGCCCCCACCGGCTGTGTGGCGATGGGGGTGCCCACCCCTCTGTGGCCTTCGTGTCCTCATCCACGGTAGGGTCATAATATGCACTGTGGACGGCTAGGCTGAGGGCTAACGCTCAGCTTGTGCCCGGCACCAAGGACTTACTGAAGTACGGAAGCTACTGTTTTTTCAAATATCAGCCTAAATGTAGGGAATGAGTTGAATAGAGTTCTTAAAGTTTTTCCTAAATCAATGGTTTCATGAAATAGCACATATTACCGCCACAGAAAAGGTGTAGTAATTCCTTTGCTGTTCACACCACAGTTGTTTCTGAGCCCGGACGGGTGTGGGACAGGTGCCCACGAGGACGCTGGCCGCAGGTGACATGGCGCACACCGCTTCACGCGTCAGAGCTCTTGCAACGGAAGGTAATGGTACCGAGCAGGGCCCTCGGTCTCACAAGTTCACACTGCAGATGGGTAGGGAAGAATTTCACTTAAAAAGCAGGCATTGACCCAAATAAAGGGGTGAATCCGGGGCAGCGACAGCATATACAGATGATTTCAGATCCAGGGAGGATTCAGGCAGGAATGGGGAGCGTGGTGTCCTTGTCACGGAATCTGGGTTTTGAGAAAAGGTGTTTTCCCAAGTAGGTTATGAAGTAAGAACACAGGACAAAATGGGAAGCAGAGAGATTGCAGAAGCTTCCGTTTGGAACCAGGGTAGGACGATCTGGACGTTACCGGCAGTGTGTGGGCTTTAATAGCTGCATTCAGAAGGGGGGGCGGGGTAGCGTTTCCTGTCTCCGAAAGGAGCCGTCCAGTCACAGGGTTGTCCGCCCTCACCGGGACCCCCGCTCAGGACACTGATCTGACCAGGAGTCCCGCCAGCCCGGACTCACTCCTGTAAACCATCAATGATGAAGTGACGGGTAAGAGAGCCCCTACATAAACTACCCATCCTGAGTCGGAGAGAGGGTCTCTAATGCAAATTAGACCAGCTAAGGTAGAAAGACCCTTGGGGATTTGTCTCCTTGTGGCGTTCCCCTCAGTCTTCTTCACATCGATCACTAAAAAGAAAAAGAATCACTCTTTAGCCTCCAGTAATCTAAAATGTAATGAGCAAACACACAGGTAGAAAATACCGCGAGCTCATTCTGTCAAACGCGTTTTAATTCCCCATTTTTTTTGTTACGTGAAGTTATTCAGTACGTTGAAGTGTCTGGCCCCGGGATGGAAGAGTCGAAATGGGAGGGTCAGGGGCCAGCGCCTGGGGCCCTGGGGTGGCCTGCCGAGACCGTGGCTTCTCCAGTGGGGCGGGCGTGCTGCTCTGTGCGTCTGCAGGGCGCCGAAGGGGGCGGGCGCTGTCCCGCAGTGAGAGGAATCGGAGTTACGAAAGCCCTCACCTCGTACCCCGTCTTCCCCGGTTTCACTATAAGCCTCATCCCCCCAGGGACGCTTCTGTTCAAAAGCCACACCTATGTGTTGAGGTCATGAGATGCCGTTCCGTTACCTGCAAATTTCTCTTCGTACTCAGCTCAGGGGACAGAGGCACCTTATGACGTACGCAGGAAAGGATGGGATCTAGTGACATGGGGACACCTGGAGACACTTCATGAGTTAAAACTCTGACGGCGGAGGCTCCGCTGGGGTTTGGACCCTCTGAACTGTGAGGAAAAAAAGACTGTGGTATTAAGTACCCGTGTCAGGTTTCCAGGTGGCTTTGAACAGGTGTCCAGCCCAGGGGTGTGAGTGTCTGTGTGTCTGCACGTGGGGGATGGATGGGAGGCGGGTGGAGAATTTCACTGTCATGGAAGACAATCCTGGCTCTCCCTTGAGATTCCGGCTGGATCCAATCTCCTTACAAATGCAAGAGATGGCCTGCCTATTAAGACCAAACAAAGGGTTTAGGAAAAATAACCAGTCTCCGCACAACTCCTCCGGTGAATGCGCGCTTGGCTGCCGTGAATTAAACTGTTAGATTCTGAAGTATCTGAACACAGCCCTCCACTGAAAATCAGCAGCAAGCCCCATCTAAATGCAGTGTTCCATTGATCTGGGTGTCTCTGGCCTCTGCTTATCTTTCTGCCTATCTTGGAAAATCTCATTAAACAATTAAATGTTCTTTTAATTGGTAATCTCCTGATTTTATTCAGGCAGTAAGTTTGATGAAGTCCTGAGTCGAGGTTGGCCCGAGGGTGGGGTCCAGACAGTGCTCTGGCAGCCCAGACAGGGAAGAAGAAATTCCAGGGCTTTCCAGGGCCTGGTCCCTCGTTTCCATGTGCTCCGTTTCGGAAACCTGGAGGGGGGGTGGGCAGTCATGGGGTTTTGTCAGAGCTCAATGCGTTTTGATTGTTTGGCTTTTGTAGTGCTGGGACCAGATGCTCAAAGCCAAATCATTGCTTGTTTGGGGGAGAAGCGTCTTCTGGAAGCCCTACCGTAAATTACAGTATCTACCAAATGCCCCGGAGCTCTAATAGTCCAGGAACGGATTCAGAAGGGCCCTGATTTGTACCCGTGCGAAGGCTAGGGCATGACGAAGCGGCCTCATTAAGTAACTAATTGGCATAAGGCAAGCTCCATAGGAAAGGGACCCTACTGACGCCAAAGGAATTAGGATGGGGGGTACTTTGTAGCTTCTCTGTGGGGAGACGCAAGATGAAGTAAACATGGCCTTTTTTAAAGTCAAAAACCGTAAAAACAGTATGTTCCGAATTTTCCATTTAGGTCTATCTGAGTAACTTTCCTTTAAAATACATAGAAAAAAATGACTATTTACATATCTGTACTTTTGGGATTGGTTATTGGTATCTGGCTTTTCATATCCTCCCCTTGGTAAATACTAGCAACGTGGTAAACAAAGGATCACATCGTTCCAGCAGTGGCAGCTAGGGGAGGGTTACGTGGTATTGGGTAGATCAATAGTAAATTGGTTGTGGTCAAAATGTATTTTAAATTTATTTTTGTGGATATCTTAACATAGAGCATGACTTGCTGCATGCTATAAATAAAAAATTGTGGAATGAATTCTATCCCTTATCTAAATTACGACACAGAAGAGGGTAGTAGCCAACCTCATAATTTAATATCCTTTAGGATATAAAAGTCTGTTTTGTTTAATGGGCAGGATTCAGGCAATCAGTGCAACATAAAGCATAAATTAGCATGATGCTGAAACAAATACAAATATTTGTGCGTCTTCTTGTGCGACCAGGTGTGGCAGAACGTGAACGTTGCTCTGCAGACCGTCTGCTTTTAATTAAGAGAGTACCAAATAGAATCATCACATGAACATCAGAGAACAAAAATCTCAATAAAATCTGCCAACCAGCCTGCTTATAACAAAACGATTGATTTTCCTTTAGAGTGGTAACGCTATAGATTTTGGTAATATGACTTATTGATTATTGCTCTGAGTGCTTTCAGGGGTATTGATAGGCTGAAGATATACAAAATCCAACACACCACATGATTTCCTCCACTGTCCAGGAAATCGTGCACATCTGGTTTCTCTCAGCTCTGAAATTCTCATTAGCGAAGGTTTGTAGCGAGTAAATCCTGGTCTTCTAGGAAGTGAGTTAATTAGGGGTTGGTTTTACACTTTTCATTGGTTTCATTGCAATCTTTGCACTTGTGTGATGGCTGTTAGAAATTGCTCCTTCCTCGATCTGCCTTCTGGAGCCGTGTGGATGGCTGTCCTCTGAGCGGTGGTCTCAGCAAGGTCATCCAGAGCTCACTGGTGTTGGGGCGATGGAGACAGGCGTCTAAGAGCCCAGTAAATCAATCACAATTAGCACGGGGCTTGTTTCCTGCCTGTAAAGGCTCGGGAGGGAAAGGTCGGTGGGAGGGACCACAGGGCAACGCTCAGAGAGAGAAACCAGTTTAAGTGTGTGGCTTGGGTCCTTCAGACTTTGATCTCATTACAGTCAACACTAATGTTTCTGGGAGGCCACCTCTAGCATGGTTTTGGCAGGAAGGATGGTTGCAGAGAAGTATTTTTGGAATCCTGTAGATGCAGCCGTCTCCGTGTGCACCGAAACTTGCTTTGCATGATCGCTTGGAGAAAACAGCCGGGCAAAATGAAGTTTGACAACCAATGGATCAAAACCCTGCCGTGGCCTCGTTGTTGGAGTCTGGTTGCCGTCCTTTCTTCTTGTCTTCCTCCAGTGCAAACGAACCAGCACCATTTCCTCTGTTTTTCTTGCTTGTTTCTCCCACTTGTTCTGCCTTTGCAATGTCAGCCCCAGGATGCCTGGGTCCTTCTCTCCAGATGAATCCCGAGTGCCCATCCTTCCTGGTCTCACTCCGCAGCCACTCCTCCAGGAAGGTGCTCTCCCGCACGGTTGGCTCGGTGTAACCTTCCCTAGGATTTCGGAGTTGAGATTACGCAGCCCCACACTTTGCTGCCATTTATAAATGTTAGGTTGGTGTTCTCCACTAGACCAACCGTTCTTGAGCCCAGGAAACACTGACCACAGTCCCTTTACGTTTCTCCAGGGCTCAGTAGAACGCCAAGGGTATAGTGGACCATCTTCAAATACTGGTTGATTGACTGATAACGTGACTGTTTCCTCATGAAGGTGATGGGGCACCTGGTGGCTCAGTGGGTAAAGTGTCTGCCTTGGGCTCAGGTCACGATCCCAGGGTCCTGGGATCAAGCCCCACGTCGGGCTCCCTGCTCAACAGGGAGTCTGCTTCTCCTTTTCCCTCTGATGCCCTCCCTGCTTGTGCTTTCTCTCTCTCTCTCTGCCAAATTAATAAATAAATAAAAAATCTTTGAAAGAAAACTTCATGAAGGCAAGACAAAACCGTGCAGAGGAAACTGTGCTGCTGTGTCTGTGTGTCTGTGTGTGTTTGGCTCTTGTGTGTGTCGGAGCACGCTGGGTCTAGGGACAGTCCGATGAAGCATTCGGAGCTGACAATGCAGGGATGGGGCGGTCTGTTCATTTTCATGTACGAGTGAACAACCTGCAGCGGGAAAAAGCAAATCTAAGAATTGACTTTTTAGGGGTTCCTAGAGTGGCGGAGGCAGTGAAGAACAGTCAGCGATGGGTGGGCATGCCCTCCCCAGAGAGTGCCAAGGATGGCAGGGAGCGGCCTGGGGAGCACTGAGAGCTTGAAAAGAAGTTATCACAGAATTTTGACCGCAACTTTCTTCTGTGTCTCTCTTCTCCCCTCTTTCTCCATCAGGAAGCAAATAGGCTTCTTTTTCATTAAGAAATGTATTAACGAGTCAGAAAGAGAGAGCAGGCTCCCCAGTGACCGTTTCTCTCCATCGGAAAGATCCTGTACATCATAGGAATGTCCCTAATCCCACACAGACAGATGCCACCAGTTCCATGGTCCAACTCTTCCTTGAAATGCGAGGCTTGTACCCTGGAATTTAGCCTCGGATGTTAGCTTGTGTAAGACCAGAGCAGCTTGCGGGTGTCAAAGAGAACATGTCGAGCAGAGAAAAGAAGCCCCGTGATGTGCCCGTGGGCTATGGACGTGCTTGCTGCTTTGCTGTCTTCCAGCCCGGCTCGCTAGCCGAGTGGAAACATGACTGCTTGTGAAGACTCTTCAGGAGGAACAATAAGCAGGTGCACTCCAGGGTCATTCCCTGTCTGTGTGCATGCATATGTGCATACGTGTGCATGCACGTGGGGGTGTGTGCATGTGGTGTGTGTACGTGGTATGTGTACGTGCTGTGTGCATGTGGGGGTGTGTGCATGTGGGGGTGCGTGCACGTGGTGTGTGTACGTGGTGTGTGTACGTGGTGTGTGCACATGGGGGTGCGTGCATGTGGGGGTGCATACATGCGGTCTGTCTGCAGGCATGTGTACGTGTGCATGCATGTGGGGGTGCGTGCACATGTCGGTGTGTGAACGTGAGGGTGCATGCATGGCGGTCTGTGCACACATGTGTGCGTGTGTGTATGCACCTCACGGCGGTCCGTGTGCACGCACGTGTGCGTGTGTGCATGTACCTCAAAGCTGTCCGTGTGCACGCATGTGTATGTGTGTGCATGGCTGGATGCATCCATGTTGTCCTCACCCAGCACCTTGGTGACCAGCCTGGCAGGTTTTCAGTGTCCGGTGAGGCTGGACTCTTGTCTGGAGGCCGATCTCTTAGCCAATGTGAGTTTTAGTTGGAGTGACCTGGTGTGAATTCACCTCAGTGGGGATTTGCAGTGCGTTTCCTCTGTCCGCCAAGAAGGGGAGCCTTTGCCAGCTTACAGAGTTTGACGAGACTGTGGTAAGCAGTGGACCCAGCAGGAATGTGCTGTGTCCAGGCGATGGCACTGAGGAAAGGATGGCCGAGAGACTCCTCCAGGCCCGCAGGTCCGTGGGCCCTCCTGTGGTCATCGTCCAATAGTCACGTCTGGAGGGGCCCCAGAACCCACGGAAGCCTGGTCCTAGTGGAGACTGGCCTGTGACTTGAGCCTGTGAGTGTTGTGAGGTTCACCGTTGTCCCCGTGGTCTGGCAGTCCAAGTGACAGCCCCACGGCCCAGGGAGGACCCCGGGGAGGCTGGAGCATTCACGTCCAGGCTTGTGAGCAAGTGGAGTGCTAGCTCGCACCATTACGGCTCTTTCTAGCCCATCAGGCCCTTGGTTGGGTTTGTTCTGGGCAAACACTGAGTGAGTCAGGGTGGCAGGGAATGAGGCCCTCTGACTTCCAGCCCTGGCGTTCACGAGTGGCGGGATTGGTGTTTGAACCCAGCACAACCTGTCTGGTCTTTAACATACTTCCCTAGAACTCATGGTTGAAGACGGGGCTCCCTGCTCACCTTCTTTCTTCCAAACACGGCCCTTGACTTGCTGTCTTCTTTCTCTGCCTCTCACTCCCAAACCGGCCCCTCCGTCGAGGAGACACGTGACACACCTTCTTTATCCTTGGTATTGTCATCACCATCATCGGTATTTCTGCCCCACGTCCCTTTGGAAACTGACTACATATGGTCATGGGCCAGGAGATGACCACCTACTGCTGTCTTCTCAATGGGCTTTGCCATCATTTTAATGAACTCTGATGACCTGGGTTTTCTTCACTATTCCTAGGATCCTGAATAACCGACGAGTGTCCCCACCTCAGTGATGTCTCAGCCAGACTGCCCTGGGCTCGCGGACAGTGTACGGTGGCTGGGGGTCCCGGAGCCTCGCTCCGCACACTGGCTGGTTGCAGAGGGCGAGCCCACCACCAGGACACACTCTCTGGAAAAGCCAGGTCAGTGAGGGTCCTGTGAATCTGGGATGCAGTGACTCTGCTTCCACCCGCGGTGGCCGTGGCAGGGGTGTGGGGAGGGGCTGATGCTCGCGTGTGCTCGCACAAGTGGACCGCACACGGGAACAAGCCCAGTGAAGTCCCCTATTGCTGCGGCTGGACATCGGCCGGGTTAGCATCCAGAGCGTTGAGTAATATATTAGATGAGTTGTTTCCCAGAGATTTAGAGGAGAATTTGCCTCAAAATCTCTTTTTATGTTTCCACTCTCTAAGTTACAAGAGAGCCATTCAGGGACCTTCCATTGGTGTCTGCTTCAGTTTCTTTGAGCTCAGGAAACCTCATGGATCCAAGGCCAACTCAATAAAGCCGAACAAGCTTGCCGCGTGAATTCTGAACGTCAGTTTGGCCCATGGATGTAGATCAAGCCAGAGCTCACAAAGAAAGCCAATGGTCCCGGGACCACGTGAGCTTAATCCACACTTCTGCATTTTGCAAAGTGCTGCTGACGTGCTCTGTGTTACATGGAGGGTGACCCGGGGCGGGCCCGGAGAGCTTCAACCCCACCCCTGCCTCTGCTGGTTTAGGATGAACTCCCACTTCTCAGCCTCGGCCTGCCTTCCTCCGTGGAGTCCCTGGCCACACACAGAGGGCCATGCCGTTGCGCTGTGTGTGACATTTAACCGTGCTCGCTGAGGCCGTGTATGGTCTGGGTGCAAAACGGTTTGCAGCTGGAGCCGGGATCTGGGTACATGGACGTGCACATACGATTCCTATCTTGGCTTGATTTGGGGACCCTCTGTGTGTGCGTCACAAATGCGTGAACATGTCCCAGTCACCTGGCATCCACGTTTGGGCCTAAGTAGTTTGTAAACATCTCCCTGTCTTCACTGTAGACCCGTAGAGTGCATGATGGCCGTGAGAAGATCGCTGGAACGTTAACAGCCTGGTGCTGTCTCTCGCGTGTGTGGTTTTCCAGAAGAGCTTCATCCTGCGACCCACAGTGCTCCCAGCAATGACCGTGTGCACGCTGGTTTCCACGTAAGGAGGTTGCTTTCAGCCCCTATATGCATAAGAGTTCACACACAAATATGTTCATTAATGCCGTTGGGTCACTTCGGGTGATTTCTATCAGCTCCCAGGGGCCTCTTTCCCAGAGAGAGTGTTACAGCGAGGCCACCACCACGCCCGACAGTCAGGATAGGCCGCCCGAGCCATTGACGCTCTCCTGCGCGCTTCCTCCCACTGCAGCGGAGGCCGCTGGGAATGTGAGGAAAAGCCGCAGGGGGGTGAGCAGTCAGTTGGTCAAAGTAGAAATAAGAATGTCCCCCAATCCCGCCTCGATTTCATATCACTGATAAACACAAATGAATAAAAGAAAATAAGCCAAGAAGAGTATTTCATAATCACAGTTAAAGAAAAAAATCTGAATTTTTCCTGTGTTTTGGCCTCTAAAAACTTAGATAATCTACTGATAAACTTTGACGGCCTGTGTACAAAATAATATTTCAAGCTCTTTGCAGAGTAAAGATGTGTATTCCTGTTTAGGGTGGAGTTGGTGACGTACCCATTTTGGATTTGGGGATCGTACGGTGGGGACATGACTTGCTCAGGCTTCGTAAGAGGGCTGTGGGTGGTCAGAAGTACGATGGGCAATGAGCAGCTGCCTCTCGCTGGGGAAGCCCTAGAGAAATGAGGAGAGGGGGCTATCCCCACGTGCCCCACACAGGCCGATGTTCACGCAGCGTTTCCACGGATTTCCAGGATGGTTTGGAGACAAGGGTGTGCAGAGGGGGCATGTTGGGCTGTTAACGCTTGACTTGGTAGCGAAAGGAAAACATCACATAGGCGTGTAAGGTGGGGGTTTTGAGGAAGGTAGAGTCCAAGATCCTATTGGGGTCATCACTCTAGTATCCAGCATCATAACAAACAGGAAATACACAATGCAATTTTTCTCCTAATATTTCCACTGCCTTGGCATCCTCCATTCTTCTCCTCCCTCCTGTTGACTGACGTGTAAGTATACCCAGTAAAAAGCTTTCAGGGGCGCCTGGGTGGCACAGCGGTTAAGCGTCTGCCTTCGGCTCGGGGCGTGATCCCGGCGTTATGGGATCGAGCCCCACATCAGGCTCCTCCACTATGAGCCTGCTTCTTCCTCTCCCACTCCCCCTGCTTGTGTTCCCTCTCTTGCTGGCTGTCTCTATCTCTGTCGAATAAATAAATAAAATCTTAAAAAAAAAAAAAGCTTTCAGAGGGTACATTTCCTTATGTTATCAGTTTCTCCTCTGTAAATATTCCAGGCTGTAGCCTGAGGCAGCAAAGCCCAAGATGTTTTTAAGAAAAAAAGGCAAAGAAAAAGAAAGTTATTGTAACCTTTTTAAAACGCACGTAAGCCTAGCGACTTCTGGGTCTCTTTCCCACCGTGGATGCGGCTACTTTGTCCTGACCGGTGTGACCAAAGACCCTTAGGAAGCCCCACAGTGAGCGAGTCAGGCCTCACGAAAGCCCCTCTCTTCCAGGTGAGGAGTTTAAGTATCAGCCTCCCTGGGGGCTGGGCTGAGGACGGGCCGAGGAAATGGGGACGAGCGCGCACCAGTCTGGGACCAGGACACGAGCCTGGTCTGCCTCTGCCTCCGTGGAGCTTGCTTTCCCACGTTCCTCTGCCCTGGAGACGCGGCCCTGTCGCCGTTTGAGGGACTCCCTCCAACTTGCTTACTTTTTCCATCTGCCGAGGTTCACAGTGAGACGCGGCTCTCCGTCCCGAGGACGCGCACGCTCCCAAGGCAGCATCCTTCAGGAGTGTTCCCCTCCCGGCACCACCGCCGCCTCCTTCTCCGTCTCGCGTCGGTGACAGAGCAGAGAGCTTGCTTCTGCTCGTGCTACGTTTGCAGTTGGCAGCGTTTAGAGACGGAGATCATTGCTCTCGTTTTCCACACGGCTCTGGCGACGGGCCATGAATATGGCCAAGCGATGGGCATTCGTTTGTTTGGCAAGTATGTGAATCGCACCCACTGTTAAGGCTGTGCTCTAGATTTTGTGAATTTAAATAACGGGAAGATGGCCCTTACCCTCGAAGCGTTCTCTGTCTACGGGAAAAATAAATGTAGTGGCATGCGTGTTGTGAAGAGCGTGAACGACGGGCGGCTCCTAGTGCAGGGGAGGTAGCTTGGCTGCACACACCTGCACTTGTGTGCATTCGGGGACGTTCCCTGTGTGGGATGCGGAGACTTTCCTGATGGCCCGCAGGGTCATCGAGCGTCCAAAGTAGGGGTCAGCAGAATCCCCGGAGCCGCGGCGGACCGTCTGCTCAGCAGGGGGGGCTCACTGACGTCGTCAGCTTACACGCGTCTATCCTGACATCCCAGGGGTCACGGTGGAGAGAAGCCGGCTAAAGACTCTGTTTCAGACTGGGGGTCCTTCAGGACACGACGTTCATGTGAGCACCACCGTAGCATTGCCACCTGTAAACGGGGGAAAGACTGTGAGCCGCCGTCCATGTCATCAGCGTGACAACCCCTCTCGCCCAGCAAGTTTCTCCGTGTCTACATGGATCCTCCTGGGGTGGGGAGCGGGCAAACAGAGAGGTTTTTCCTGTCTTTACTCAAAAACTGCTCATAAGGGTCCATACTTACGGCATGTCATTGGTCAACATGACGTTTGCTATCTGATTTCCTTTTCAGTGGGTTTCTTAATGTTTTATCTTATACAAAAAAAAAAAATCTCAGGTCTGAGCTTCAGTTTAAGCGGTGAGGGATTTTTCCGTATATTGACTAGTAATCATCACGTGTGGTTAAGGATTGAGATCTATTTTCTATTTGAAGTTGTTTTTATCACAACATTTCTTAACACCTGAAAGTTTACAGTATTTTTCATTGTTTTATTGTTTTTATGCAGCAAGATGCAAACGTGATATAGCAATGGTGAAATTACTTTTAGCACGATTATTTAAAGCCTAACCTCCCGCAGGGCTCTGCCAAGGGCATTGTACTGTGCACTTGGAACTCCACAGCTGGGGCGAGCGCCGCAGTGCATTTTCTGCCCGACCCATCCAACCCTCGAGTGAGCAATTTATGTGCAGTGTGAGTATTGTTATGGGTGAAGCATAATTAATTTAAAAGTCATATTTAAGTGTTTCTTAGTCTGTGATCTCCTGGCTCGTTGGATGTAAAAAGAACATCACTAAATCATTTGCTTTGCAGTCATTTGAGAGTATACGGAACACTTTCTAAGTATTTGTGTTTTTATTTCCTTTCTCTTTTCTAGACTAGAAGATTCTCTACAGTTGCTGTGATTACGCTGTGAACTATTTGAAAGTTCCTGTTCACAAAATCATCTTGCAGAAATGCCAGAATGTCCTTCTAAGGCGAAGTGAGTGGCTTTGTCCAAGTTTGAAGCTTCTATCGTGATGCACACACGGAAGTTCAATTTCTCTTTTTCCTTCTCTCTCTCCTCTCGTTAATACCTACTAATTTTGTTTTATGGCAATTCCTTAAATATGGATTTTGGCGTGATTTCCTCATATTTATACTTGAGAAAGGCTAACAATAAATATAAACAAGTCAAAAAATTTTTATGGGAAAATATATATAGTACTGCAATGATGAATTAATGTTACCCTGTGTGTTTTTATGGCACTTTTGTTTGAATTTTTTTCCCTGTGCAAAGTCTCAAATTCTGCAATGCAACCAATGTGGGAAGATCTTATCTCCATTTTTCTAAATTGGAAAACAGACCAAGTGATTTTATTATGTAGTATATTATTAGGGAATGAGCTCCTTTTAAAAATTAAAAAAATATGTATATATAGCCCTAAAATTTAGCTCCCATGACCATGATGAGTGCTAGGCATTCAAAGCCCATATTACAGATGAGGACGTAGGTTCTGAGAGGTTAAGTCACTTAATTAACAGCTGGCATCTAGTAAAGGGCACCGGGGATTTGAGTCCAGGTTTGTTGAATCAGAAGCTGGTGCTTGTCCCACTCACTGCTCTGACTTCAGACTGCTGGATGAGAGAGGATGTTGCCTGCATTAGAAAGGACGCAGAGACCTTCTGTCTTTGTCTACAGAAAGAGTGGTGGTGAGTGCCCACACTGATGTTCTGCGCTGCCATTCTTTGATTCTTCTTATCATCAGCTCTGAAGGAAACCACCTGCTGTGTGATGAAATCAGACTCAGCCCTCTCTGGTCAGCGATCTCAGAGGAGCAGACAGAGCCGTGCTACTATCACCCGTGTAGGGCGATGGCGCGTGTAGCTCAGCTCTGCAGCTTTGCCGTAATACAGTGTTTCTGGGGTTGTGTAGCGCTGTGTTTCAGATGGAGATGATCTGCAGGACCTCTCCAGGCTGTGGCCTTGGGGGTGAGTGTTGGACCCCATCCCACGCTAGGTTCCACCCTTGGTCAGCAAGGATACTGAAAAACACTGTGGGGATTCCGGTAGAGGTAATGCCTGAACTCTCATACCGCACGGGTGGTGAAGCTTCCGGGTACCTGAAGGGACCTGTGTAGTCGTATTCAGAAGTCAGTTAGAAAAGGAAGCCCATGAGGTGTAGATTAATAGAAGAAAATCAAACCCTGGCAATCATGTCTTGGCACAGACAACGGTTTACAAGTGAGTGTTTATTAGAGAGGAGGGCTCAGCACATGTTTTCTAAAGCCCTTCCAGATTGAGAACAGGAACCTCAGTTTTTGTCATCCTGCCAGGTTCTCAAGGACGCATTATGTATACATGGTGTTCAGACATCCCCACCTGCTCTGATGACAGGGCTTGAGCAAGGCACCTTGCTCTGGGATCAGTGGGAGCCAGTTAGCATGTGGGTTGACAGTCCCCTGATACAAAGACTGGGTTCTCACCTAATGAGTGGAGCTTACTCTTGGAGCATTCCTTTCGTCACGTGCAAACTGAACATATTAACTGACTCTACCCTCCAGTGTTGTTGGGGAACAAAAAAGATCAAGATACAGAGTGCATACAGGATTGTACATGCCAGACATGCAATGAGCGTTTGCAAGGTTTTTCAGCAATGATTCCCCCATCCCTCCACATCCACGCTTCCATCTGATGCCAGAACGTGGAGCATGGTGTTCTAGAAGGGTCACCCCGCGAGCAGACACATATGCCATTTAGTAGAACTTCATGATTGAGTATGTTTTTATTCTATTTCAGAAGTTACGGCAGAACTAACACTGACAGAATTTACCGGAAGCCTGATGCCATGCGTGTGCCTTGTGTTGTTGGATTTAACAGGAACATTACTCCTCTCAGTCTGAGTTCTCGTCTGTGGGTAAGACGATGACGAACTGTCCCAGCATGGTCTAGGGGCCCGGCATACCTGGGTGGGACTCACCTCTTCCCTTCGGTTCTTTGCCTTTTATGTCTAGTCCTCCACGGAGCCTTGTTGATTTATGCTAAACCACCTCTGGTTCCCTTGTCCCCTTCCCGAAACCTCACTAATGCTGTTCGTTAGCTCTAAGAGTGTGTGTGTGTGTGTGTGTGTGTGTGTGTGTGTGTGTGTGTGTGTGTTGGGTGGCGGGGACTTCCTAGGGTTCTGACTATACAAGATCAGCAGATTATCTGCAAAGAGACATCGTTTTACTCCTTTCTTTCCAATATGAATGCCTTTCATTTCTTTCTCCTGCCACATTTCTCTGGTTAGAACCCCCAATACAGCATCTAATGCAAGTGATGTGGGTGCAAGTCCTTGCCTTGTTCCTGAGCTTAGGGGGAAAGCTTCAGTTTTTTACCATTAAGTAGGATGTCAGCTGTGGGTTTTTCATAGGGGACCTTAATCAGGTTGAGGAAGATCCCTTTTATTCCTAGTTTTTCAATGTTTTTAACATGAAAATATCTTGAATTTGTTAAATTATATTTCTGCATCTATTAAGATGATCATGTGGTTTTTGTCCTTTAGTTTATAATATGGGGAATTACTTTGATTTTTTTCATATGTTGAACCAACCTTGCATTCCTGGAACAAATGCTGCTTGGGGTTTAATGTTTCTATGTTGCAGGATTTGGTTTGGCAGTCATTTTCTTTGGGTGACACATCTATATTCATAATGGATGTTGATTGGTCTGTGGTCTTCTTTCTTGTGATGTCTTTGTCTGGTTTTGGGACCAGGGTAATGCTGGCTTCCTAGAATGAGTTGAGCATTACCTCCTCTTCTGTGTTGTTTGTAAATGACTTGTGTTAATTCTTTAGACATTCACTAGACACCACCAGTGAGGCCATCTGAACTAGGGCTTTTCTCTGCAAAGAGTTTATTATTATTACTAGTTGAATCTCTATATTTATTAGAGCTCTGTTGAGATTTTCAATTTCTTCTGGCATTATTTGTATCTTTCTAGGAATTGATCCATTTCATGTAGGTCATCTAAGTTTTTGGCATACAGTTGTTTACAGGATTCCTTCAATCTTGTGTGTTTCTGCAAGGTAGGCAGTGCTATTTCCTCTTTTATTCCCAAGTTTAGTAATTTAAGTCTTCTCTATTTTCTCAGCCCCTCTTAAGATTTGTCAATTTTCTTAATATTTTCAAAGAATTAGCTTTTTTAAAAATTGGCTTTGGTTTTTCTATTGTCATTCTATTCTCTATTTCATTTATTTCCCTTCTTCTCTTTATTATTTCCTTTCCTCTGTTTGCTTTTTTTAAATGTATCTGTATCTTTGATCTAAAGTGTGTCTCTTGTAGACAGTAAACAGCTGGATCGTTTTTTTTTTTTTAAGGGCTTTCCTGCTAATCTCTGCCTTTTAATTGGAGTCGTTTATCCATTTACATTTAATTCAGTTACTGACTGGATTTATGCATAATATTTTACTGTTCATTTTCTATGTGTGTTATCTAACTCAGGTTAATACCAACTTTACTTATGATTAAAATTAAGTTAGTTATTACTTGAACTAGATTTTTTATCAGTGAAGATGTGAATTATAATCCCTAGAGCACCTGATTAAGAAAATAACTAATTTGTTTAAAAGGGAAGGAAATTAAAATGATACACAAGAAAATATTTATTTGGCCCCAGAGCAGGCAGCAAAATAGGACTATAGGAACAAAAATAAAAAGCTTATAATGCTGATTTACTTTCAGTTGTATACAAAAACTTCATTCCTGGATAACTCCATTCCCTCCCTTTCCTTCACCCTTCTTTTTTCATAAAAGTATGTCTTTATTCAATGTGCCCACCAACACATTTCTGATCACTGCTTTATGCAGTTATCTTTTAAATGAGATAGAGAAGGAAAAGTGCTACAAACAGAAGCCACACAGACACCCCAGGGGAGGAGGTGTTCACACTGGGCGAGCAATGAGTCAGGTCACATAAAGACAGCCTCACAAGTGGGGTAGCTACCAGACAGGTCAGACAACAGTTGCTCTCTGGGAATGATTGCAGGCTGTAGAGCTGGAGGGGGAGGGTGGTTGGATAAGGTCAGTTAAAATGCCACGGGGCTCTCTGTTCTTACTGAGATACAGCAGTTTCCCCTGGATCAACATCTCCTGTTGTTGCACACCTTTGCTTAATCCCCAGAGTTCTCAAAGAGCTGATTCTGACAACTTTTTCCAGTTCTCTCATTGCTTTTATGGGTGAGAGAAATTTTGGAGGTGCTTATGCTGCCATTTTCACTGATGTCAGAGGTCTATGTGGTTTTGGGGTGGCCAACCCCACTGCCCCAGCTCCAGGAGAGAGCACTAGATCCAGCCTGGGCTGTGAATGTTGAGGGATTGGTTCAGAGGTGGGCCACAGGCCACATGGCCCAGCCCAGGCTCAGCAAGCCAGCCAGGCTGGGCTGCGTCAAAACCTTTGGGGAACGAGCATGCTTTCTGCTTACGTTGCTAAGCTGATGAAATGCAAGCCTCCCTGGAATGGGAGGGCACTGCCCACGGAGGAGAGGACACAACGGAAGCCAGAATCAGACCTGCAGCGAGACGGCATCCTGAGGACCCTGAGCTCTGGGTCCAGCTGAGCCCGGGTTTTTGGGCCTTTGGCTGTCCTGTTCTTCGTCGGTGAGTGGCCGGGTGCCGGGTGCCGGGACCGTTTGGTCTGTGGCTTACGTCCTTGAGCTGTTTGCTTTGCTGGGACCCAGCCCACAAAGGAGAAACGGTCAGTCCCCCACACAGGCCTGCGGAGCTGGTCTGGCTCCAATTCCAACTGGCAGGTTCAGCCTGAGTGGGCGCATTTCTCCCTGCAAACGCCTGTGCTCCCAGGTTGATACTAAAGCAGATTCGGTGCGAATGATCACGTCTCCACGTCTGCAGCTGTTATTTATCACTTCCGTCGCAAATGACAAAAGCATTAGCATTTTCATTTAGGAATCTTCCTATGGTTTGGGACTTTGCGCACTGATTACCTGAAAAACAAATGCTTCTCTTAACTTCAGATGTCCATGCACATGAGGTCCAGCCCACATGCAAGCTGCTACATTCGAAGTGAACCTGTAGTGAGAATAATAGACCCGCATCCTCGTGCTTTAACTGTACGGAGCGTTTTCACTGTGGCGAGACAGCCCAGGTGGAAGTTATGACTTAAATCATTCCTCCTGACGTGCCGCAGCCACATACCGCTCTCGACTATCCTATGAATCTCTCCTCCCTGGTGCGTCCTTATCTTCTTGTTGGGTTGTCACTGTTACTATCTGACCATGCTGTGTGGCCTCTTGTATAAAGCAGTCGATAATTTTAGAATAAATGGCAGAGAGAATGGATTCTGTGTTCACTTACTTTTAAGTAAGTTCTGATTATCTGGATTGACTACACCACCAGCATCCTTGTGAATGGAGCTCTTTTGTGTAACGTTTATGATGCCTCATGCGGAGTAGGGTCATGCTTTAGCGTAACCCGACACCCTAGTGTGAAAAGGCCCAAAGTAACCAGTTCTGAGAGCTACACGAGGAATACGTTCTCAGACGGCTTGCTGGGCAGGCAGAGGGTACACGCAAGTCCCTCATGAGTCGGAAGCCTGTGCTTTGGGTCTCCTTGCGAATTTATCACGGATCGTCACGGAGGCTCATGACCGTGCAAACAAGGCGTGTTGCAGGTGTCTCACAGGGACGGTGGGTCTGCCGTTCATGGTCAGTGCTGCGAGGTGGAGACGGCCGGACACTGCCTTCACTTGTGAGAACGAAGCCCCATATACCGTGACAAATCTTCAGATGACTCTCACGTCATTCTGAGAGATTCTTTTCAGATCTTTCTTGTATAAATTGCTTATTTGAGAAAATTCATAACTGTTGGATTTTTTTTTTCATTTTAAAGAAAAATAAGTGTGTTGGCTTGTGTGTCTAATGAGAGCACAGGAATTTCATCGGTTGCTCCCTGGGGCACGCCTGTGTCCTGGGTCTGGTGAGTGGGGGCCTGGGGCCAGTGGGGCCAGGTTCCCACGAGCAAAGCCCGTTCCTGGAAGAGCTGTCTGCTCCCTTGAGAGACCGCTCACTGAGAAAGTCCCTCCATGGCTGCCGCACCACGTCCCCTCTATTCTCGAGGAGAAGACACACCCTTTCTCCTACTGAGGCGAGGAGAGGGGGGACTTAGGATAAGACACATCACCGAGTCTGGTGTTTGCGCCACCGAGAGCCCCTCAGAGATGTTCTCAGCGTAAATATTTAATCTGCTTCGTCCGCCCCAGTGTGAATGCTCCTTTCCATTCAGGGAGCAGTTCTGAGTTACTGGAATGTTTTTCACTCTGACGCTTGACCCTGGTCTTACTGCCCAGCCGGTCAGAGGCCTTGACCTCACAGGTGGGCTCTGCACTCCCAGATCATCCGTTAAACACTCAGCGGGACAGATGAGGAGGGACGCTGCGGCGGCCAGCTCAGGGGTGCCTCAGTCCACCTTGCGAGCTGCCTTTCTAAGTCACTGGCTGGTTTTCTTCTGTCCTATTTTATTTCTTAAAGTTGTATTTCTGTATTTGAGAGAGAGAGAGAGCACGAGCAGGGAGAGGAGCAGAGGGAGAGGGAGAAGCAGATGCCCCGCTGAGGGGAGGGCTGGCTCCCAGGGCGCCGAGATCATGACCTGAGCCCAGGTCAGACGCTTAAGTGGACTGAACCATCAGGCACCCCTTTTCTTCTGTTTTAAAAGAATTGTGAGTCCACTGCCAGGCCCAGCAGCCTGTCATGGCTCCGCTCTTCTTTACAAACCCCTCTGCCCCACTACGGCCACCATGGCCTGACGTAGTGGTCACTTGAGTGGGGGTCTGATGGGTCCCGCTGCACAGCTATCCGCTGGACGAGGGGACAAGAAGCCTCTCAGCACGTGTGTGCCGTCGGATTAGAGAGCGCGATCGGGTAGCACGCTTCCTCTCGGCGCCACACACGGTTCCGAGCAGGCGGGAAGAGCCGCCCCGTAAGAAGTGCAGAGCACTTTCCTGAAAACCTCAGAGCTTCCTTCCAGTGCCATGAGCGCATCTTCTAGAAAAGACTGTAGCCATTCCCAAAATGTGAATCACTCCTGTTGATTTTCATTATTTAGATGAGTATTCTTAGCCTCGCTGAAGAATAGGATGATTTCGTTGGCAGCAGAAAGTAGAATCATTTTGTTTCTCACCGCGGGACGAGTAAAATTGACAACCTCCTCCATTCCCGCTAAGTCATAATTAGAAATTAGAGCTGCATCAGACTGTTCGCGACAGCTGTAAACTCTGGCAGAAGAATTGACGAACACCTCAAAACTCTGTCAGTTACTGAACTCACGACAATTTTTTTTTAAAATAATATGAGCTAAATTTGTCCCCTGTAGGAGCAATCCAAACAGAATCTGTGGATTTTTAGATAGTTCTTGAAGTGTTTAAGAATTGCCCTCTTTTTTTAATGGGAAAAAATTAATCTCAACTTGTTCTTGGAATCTTTCGAGGTTTGACACACTTGCGTTTTTATTCTCAAAGCAAACTGTTTTTACAAAATTATTATGATGGGTACGAAGGGTGGAGGAGAAATTTTGAACCGGGTCACAGGTGTCTCTGCTGTTTGTAATCATGCGTCCTGCCCACGAGCCTGTAAGCAGAAAATCCGGGTCTGCACACACGAAGCCGCGCGCATGGCTGATCGGCACCATTGCCAGAAACACTCTGCCTGTGTATGCGATTTGTCAAAACAAGTCTGAGGCTTGCATGAATATTTGGATCATGAATATTCGGATGTTTCCCTAAGCTTTTGTTGCCTGATACATGGCATTCGGGTAGGAGTTGAGTTCATTGTGAGTTTTTAAATTATTGGTTTAGTAAAAATTTTAGATTATTTTTCACTAGGAATTATGTGACTAGATGCAGGGCTTTATACAACATGATAAATTTTAAGCAGTTATTTGAAAACTCTCTGAATTCAGTGAAAATAGCCTTTTGGGGACTGATTTAGACAATTATCAAGGAACGATAAACGTCACAGGCTGGCTTGTGTTTAGAAGCAGCTTTCTAGAGGCATGGGAGGAGAATGTCCGCGGATCGTTACTGGCCTTCAGCTGTATTTTCCCTTGAGCCTTTTGGGTCCTTCGAGGGGTCCATTTGACATGAAAGAATCTCTCTGCTCCCGGGTCCCCTTGACCAGCCTCCCTTGTTGCTGGGCCAACCAAACTGGCGGGTTTCCCTCTCTCTGAGGACAGCCTGCGGCTCTTTCCTCTGAGCCGATCACCACTCGAGCTCCCGTCATACAGCGGGGGTCATGTCTGCAGGTCAATGGAATGGTTTCAAGAACGGTGTGGCCTGGGGGCTCATGGCTGTGACCCTCCTCTGTAATCCCATCATGGGTCAGGGTTGGTTCAGGGGCACAATGGCCCAGGAGTAGGGACGACTCCTGCCCCACGAGGTGCCCCGCCAACAGCAGCGTGTGGGATGGTGGCAAACGATGCAGGGACGGACCTCATGGAAGCCATGCCTATGGCCGTGACTTGTCCTGCAGACCACCTTCTCCATCCTGACAGAGAGGCTCCCAGCTCCTGCACTGTGGCAGGCCCTGGCAGGAAGTGCTGCGTGTCGAGGGGATGTGCAACTGGTGGCAGCATTCCAGGCACTGAGGGTGATGCTGCTGGAGGGAGCGGGTCACAGGTGCCACTGAGCATGGAGGCCTGGGTCCCCCTGTTTGAGAAAGGGCCAGAGAGTGAAGGCGGGGTGTGCGATGGAAGGTCCCTTGGTGCTAGGGGGAGGGGGCAGGACTTGCCGTTTGCCCTGAAGTCTGTGAAGACAGTGGGACCACCCGTGATAGCTGCAATCCTCTTCTGGAAGCCCAAGTTCTCCCTCTGTGTTGCGAGGCGGGAAGCTGAGGCCCCAGGCCCCCCACCGCACCATGTCTCTGAGCAGAACTTTCCTGCAGACAGTGCAGACCTGGGAAGGGCCCCGCCTTCCCCAAAGTTGTGAGCTGGGGACGGAGGCTCTGGCCTCTGGCCCTGGGTAGGAACACCTTTGCTGCAGCGGCCCATCACAGCACTCTGCTCAGGGTACCGCCACCCCCTGGCCTAGTTGGCCGAAAGGGGCCCAGCGTGAGGCCTTGGGGGGGGCCAGGGAGGCAGGCGTGGCCTCCTCACCACCAGACTGCCACTGCTTTGGGGAAGATACCACATTTAGTCATTTGTCATGATGACACACGTCCCGATGACATGGGGCCGGGAGCCGGTGAACGCTGCCAACAGCCCCACTGGGGCCGGGCTCCCGCACAAGCCACGGCCCACCCACCCAGAACAGGAAAGGCTACACCTGACGGGGGAACCTCACTCGCACATGATTGATCTGCTCGTAACAAAGCTAATAATTACACGGCTCTTCATTTCCATCCGTCTTTGTAACATGAAATTTCCCTCAGTGTGAGCGGCCTGGGCCCGCGGGGGTAAATTGGAGAGCAGAGCCGCTAACCGGCAGGTGCTGTGCGGACCCCCGCTCTTCCCCCTGCAGGTACTTCCTGAAGACAAACAGCCACACATGCGCTCCGTTTCAAGTGGTTTGTTTCATTTTGATGTATTTTTAAAATCCACTCACTTTTAGGGAGTCTTAATGCTTGAAATTACTTTTTTATCCTCATTCCCATACATATTTTCCCACGTACGCTGTCAGACATGGAGTCCACCTCAGGTTATGGCTCTATTTCAGGAAGCCTGAAAGTCTGTCAACGTGAGCGTGTTCGCCTGAGTCGTAGCCGTGGCGGGTCCCTGGCCAGTGTTCTTCACCTTCTTTTAGCAGAGTGGTCTCATTTGTAAGACTAACACAAGTGTATTTCAATTCATGTATTTAAAAGGGATTTTAGTGCCCAAAAGAAAGGCTGAGAAAGGAGTGTTTGGTCCTGGTGCTGGGATTTGGTGGGGTCTGATGGGGTCTGATGGGTTTGGTGGAGGTCTGGTGGGATTTGGTGAGGTTTGGTGGGGTTTGGTGGGATTTGGTGAGGTTTGGTGGGATTTGACGGGGTTTTATGGAGTTGGTTAGGGTTTGGTGTGGTTTGGCAATGTTTGATGGGGACTGGTGGGGTTTGATGGGGATTGGAGGGGTTTGATGGGGTTTTGGTGGGATTTGGTGAGGTTTGGTGGAGTTGGATGGAGTTTCGAAGACACATGTGGACTCACACACTCACAACTCTCTCACACACTGACACGCACACACTGACACACACCTTCCCCTCTCCCCAGACTAGAAGGAGCCACCAGTGTTTCCTTTCGGCCCCTGACAATTAGAGTTTCCTGAAGGGCTTGCTAAACATCAAAGTGCAGCTTCCAGGGTCTCTGAACCTGTGAGTCTAGACAGGCCCAGACACACACCTCAATAAAATAACCCAGGTGAGGAAAAGTAGGTGACACTGGTCTCCATGGGGCCTCCGGCTGGAGCTGGCCCCGACACTCCAGGAGGCCCCTTGGTCCCTGTGGCTGGCTGTGCTCCCCTAGGGGAGCTGGATGGCTTCCCTCCCAGCCACTCCTCGCACCTGTCATCAGCTGGGTTTGCATGTTTTGCTGCTGGATTTGCTTTCACGCCTGCATCCCCCAGTATGCTACCGGCCGAGCAAGGGCCGGGTCCTTAGACCATTGTCAAGTGGCCGCGTGACTGTCTCAGCAGGAACGGGGCCATGGAGAGGTTATTTCAACCCTTCTCGTGTCTTCACCCTCAACACCCGAGCACTGGGAGTTCTGCCATTTTGCAAGAATTTCCTCTTCCAGCCTCTCATGTGTGGGCCTGGCAGCTCTGTGTGACCCCTGAGGGGGTGCTGGCTGCCTTCTCTCTGGGCTTCTCTGGTCCTGTCTCTTGGCTGTGCATCTCCTCAGTTTAGGAACCACCCGTACCTCTCAGGGGCCTGGAGAGTGGAGGACCCCCCAGGAAACCTCCCCCTGCCTCCCGTGCCTCCTGCTTCCGTGAGCTGGGTGGGCTCTGTGTCTTCGTGCTGCGCATCTTGAACAGAATGGCTCTGTTTCAGAGAGAACGGACTTGCCCTTCAGAGCGCAGCAAAAGCGCCACCTGTCCTGTGCGGCGGCGCAGACAGAATCCTCTGTGCACCGTCCTCCTTGGCTTCTGCGCCAGTGACAACATTCCCCACACCCTGCCTCCTGCTTTCAAATTTGTGTTTCATTCTTAGTCCTCTGTCATGACAATGAAGTGTCTCTTAAGATCTCAAAAATCAGGAGAACAACATTGGCTTTTGAATTTAAATGCGTACATTGATTTATAATTGATCAGCAGATCCAAGATTTGCAAAGACAGCTTAAAGAAACGGGATGGCTCCCAAGTGAGCAAAACCGAGCTGCAAGCAGATTGAAGGCTCTGGCTTAGTTTAGGAGAGACTGTCTAATTAAGGGGGGGATTGGTCAGCTTAGCAAATGAGGGAGGAAGAAGTGGCTCTGTCAGGGGCAAGCATTCTGTCTTCCTTCACAGTGTGGTGCCTGGGGTCCTCCCGGCCTCCGGGCCACGCTGCTCAAGGCGGCACCCCGGTGTGATCCGCTTCCCGGAGTCGGCTTTGTTCCACAGCTGTCTGTCCACGCACCTTGCAGCTTCCCTTCTCCCGTATGTGACTTTGTCAGATGACTCATCCATCCAATCAACCATCCAGGGCATGTCATCTGTTTGCTAAAATGGCCCGAATGCCCCCATTTTGTTCTTGCTCCCCACTCGGCTCTATTCTTCTGTGAGCTCTGGGTCCTGTTTCGGCTGCTCTCACCCTAGGCATTCAGTTATGGAACCCAGGTCTGAGCTTTCATCTGTGGTTGACGGCAGAGCGTCGTCTGGCTGTTTCCACCCACACGTTCCTGCTCCCAGGGAGCCCGTCAAGTGAAGGCAGCTTCTATTCAGCCTTTGGTTCTTTCTCTGCGCCTCTGGGTGTGGCTGACCTTGAAACAGACGCGGCACAATGCTCGGGCTGGTGCTGGAGGCAGGGGTCAGGCTGTGCGGGGACGCTCAGGAAAGTCATGGGGGTTGGCCTGTGCCGGGGACGCTCGGGAAAGTCATGGGGGTCGGCCTGTGCGAGGGACGCTCAAGCAAGTCATGGGGGTTGGCCTGTGCGAGGGACGCTCAAGCAAGTCATGGGGGTCGGCCTGTGCGAGGGACACTTGGGAAAGTCATGGGTGTCGGCCTGTGCGAGGGACGCCCAGGAAAGTCTGTGTAGGGACACCATGGGGCCACCTGAGCTGAGGAGGCATCACGGCGTGTGCACGAGACAGTGGCCCCAGTGGGAAGGGTGAACCAGGGGGACTGAGAGATGAACTGGGTCTTGCAAGAGGTAATCTTGGCAAGTGGGGAGGAAAGACGGATGACGGACACTCGCAGGGCTGAGCAGAAGCAGTCGGGAGACGGAGGGCGCTCTGAAGAGTGGTGTGAAAATGAACAGGAGCCGAAAGCTTGGTGGTCAACTAAGGAAGCTTCCCTCACGGAGCCGGTTCTTCCTGGACGCGGTGGACTTCTTTCATGACAGTGAAAACCGAGCCGAATGCTCGTCTCTCGTTATGGACGTTCGGGTATCGGGCAATCCCCACGAAACAAAGGGCCCTTTCAGCTGAAAAGAAATCAGCAACAGATGTTAGGTGATCGGAATCTCCTGCTCACGCCCTCTCCGAATTACACGTGCAGACTTGGAACCACAGTGGGGAAAAATCCTAACTTAGATATAAAATAACAGTTACATGTGGAAGGGAATGAAGCCTGGGTCTGGAACCGGCCATTCAATGAAATATGTTTACCGAGCATCAACTGTCTGCAGGACACAATGGCTTTTGTGGGTTTTCCTTAGATTTATAAGGCACGTTTTCATGGATTACCTCAGTTTGGGGATTATTATCCCCGTTTGCATGCAGGAACAAGCCTCATAAAGTGCTCTGTTCGGATGTCCCTCTGTTACTTGAAATTCATTGTGTCCAGCGTCCGGAGCAGAGGCTCTCTCCCGAAGCTGGTTCACGGCCGAGCGAGGCAGAGCCAGCCGGTGACTTGTGGAGGGACGGCATCTGGAAAGAGTTACATGGAGACGGAGTATATTGTGGAATAAGGCGGAAGAACACTGTGAATGTGTGTTTACCCCTTACGTTGCAGGTAATATGCTTGGTAATTTTTTCATTATTAGTATTATGAAATCAATTAATCAGTATATTGTGAATCTCAGCCAATACATTATTTAAATTCCAAAATAGAGCTCTTCTTGCAGCAAACGACATAGAAATGGTCACTAGGAATCTGGTAGAAACACAGAGGGAGACAACATTCCTGACATGGGGTAATATCCCCGCAATCCAACTAAGGGAAAGTATGATCTGACGACGGCCCAGAGAGTACGTGCCTATTGAACCCATATCAGATGCTGGCTGCGTGCCTGGTGCTGCTCTGTTTGTAATATTACTACGACCAGACTCGGTGCTGGGTGGGCAACTCCAGTTTCAATGTAGGGAAAGGGCACTTTGGTCTTCCAACACCTGGCAGCCATGAAGGGTGCCGGTAGAGTGGGTTCTCTTGCGGGGTGCAGGGTGGTAGGCCTCGCCACGAGAGCTCTGCTGGGAGAACGCACCCAGCCTTGCGTGGCGATGCCTCACCCCAAAGACAACCAGATAGGAGAGTGAGCTCAGTTTCTTCAGGTTCCAAACACAAGAAGCCCTTGTCTCTAGAACTTTACAAATAAGCAGGAAGTGCAAGCTGCCATTTTTTTCCCTACACAGGACACCCGCGTGAGCGTTTCGTAAGTTCACAGGTGGCCAGCCAGGAAGGTGACAGATGCAGGGAGGAGGCCTTTCGGCCGTGTGCTCTTGGAAAAGACGAGCTCGCCTCTTCTGAGAAGACTCAGTGAACGCTAGCCGCTCTCGGGGATTTTATTGGGAACCCATCGACCTCAACCAGCTGGGGAGCCTGACCTCACCCCATTCACAGCCCTCCACTCTGACTTTACCTGCTCCTGATGGGATTTGATTCCAAGGGCTCTAAAGTTAACGCCACACGTGGTTACAATTGTTACAGTGTCTCGGTGGTTGCTGCTGTGGCCGGCTGCATGTCCTGTCATTGCAAAGGCCCGTCCCCACGCGGGCCCTGGAGCCGGAGTTAAGCCTGCCCCCGGGGGTCGCCTGCAGAGCTGGCTTCCTGGGGAGTGGAGCTGAAGCTTGGGGCTGTGGGCTGGGGATGGCAGGACAAGGCCACGTGGCCGCGGATGCCTGACACTTGGCGTCACTTAACTCACCGGCGGGCACTGTAGCTAGATAACCTTCTGGCAACAGAAGGTCGCCGTTTCCTGGCTGGGCTCAGGAGTGTGAGGCACAGAAACTTTGGGGACGCCAGGGCTCGGGCGCACCAGCGGTCCTGACAGGGCAGGGCTCCCAGCTCCCCCCCCCGACGCCCCCAGCTCGGGGATGCCAAGAATCGGCCACTTGCCATGTTCATCTGTGACACGCTGTTTCCGATGGTCAAGCGCACATCTGTGTTTGCGTAGAGCACTTCTGACACTCTCCTAAGGCAGGGTCTACACTGTCAAGCAAGGATGGGATTATCCAGGAAGCAAACAACAGCAAACCCTGCCTTCCACTTTGTCTTTGGTAGCGGGGATGGGACGGCTCGCTCGTCCTCACTCTGTCTGTCCCTCCAAGCGTGTGGGTTGTGGCTCTGCGTGCACCGTTATGGACAGGCCGTTACAGTGAAACTGGTTGTTTGAGGGAACTGACCGGCCCGCATGGACGCAGCTACCACATTGCTAGAAGAACCCAATGTCCACAGAAATCTTGAGGGTGTCTTTCGTGTGGAGCCAGAGAGGTCTGAGTTCCACGGAGCTGTTCTACGCTGTGGGCTCTGTCCTCAGCTCAGGCCCTCTCCCTTAGACGCCCGGCCTCGAAGTATGCAAGCGTAAGTGGCCACAGAGCTCTGAGGACTGGCCGCTGGCTGGGAGCCCCGAAGACAGAGCCTGTGTCGCCAGCCCGAAGCCCACTGCCAGCCCCAGAGCCTGGCCCCTGGCAGCCTGCTGTCCCTTCGGCCGTCGTGGACTGGGGCCTCGTCCTGCGCTCATAGCTTCCGTCCCCTCCTGCCGCTCAGCTCGTCGCCAAGTGACCTAACACCAGAAAAGACCCGACTTTGCGGAAGGACCCTGGCCACGGCGGTGAGCAGGCCTGTGTGGGCACTGGGCAGAGAGAAGTGGCTCGTCAGGTGGAGAGTGGGGGAGAAAGCGTGGCCATAGCTGCATTTCTACTCTTCAGTTGTCAGCGAATACGGTAGAATGTCATGCAATTTTGTGCTTTTGAAACATGTAATTTCTGCCTAAGATATTATGCAAATAGAGATTTCTGTGGCAGTTGACAAGTTTCACGGTCCCCGCGCCCCGAGTCCCCACCCTGTCTTGTCCTGGTCCTCCTGGGTCTCACCGTGGCCTTGTCTTCCTTCCTCAGCCCCTGCTTCTCCTCCTCCCAGTCCCCTTCCCTCCCCACCTCCTCCCGCTCCCGCCTCCTCCTGGGCCTCCTGCACCTGCTGCCTGGTGTCCGCCTGCCGCTGGGGCCACGGCGAGGAGAGGCTGAGGAACCGCCACTCTGGATGGTAGGTACTGCATTTTCCCCTGAACCGCCATGCTTCTTCCTGATGACGCTAAACTTCTAACAAGTGGCTGATCATTGATTCGCTGCGTCCACCATGGCATCGCCCCAAGCACCCATACCACGGGGTCTCTGCCGCGTGAGCTTCCTGTGTCTGCTGTGGCAGAGTCCGCTGTGTCCGTGGCTTGCCGCCAAGCAAGCTGACTGCTTTACATGTCGATAGTTCAGGGGTCTGCAGTGGGAGCCCCGGGCCACAGTGAGGGTAGCTGGGGGGCTGGTGTCTTCTGGGTGCCCCAGTGCAGATCTGCTCCTCAGCTCCCGGCTCTGGGGGCGCCCCCCGCCCCGTCCCGTCCTCACCGCGTGGCCCTTCCGTCCTCACAGCCAGCAATGGCGGGTTGCTTCCTACGCGGCATCTCTCTGACAGAGTCCCTCCTTCCTTCGTCTTCACACTGAGGGACCCTTGCACTATGTTGGCCACCCACCCCGATAATCCAGGATAATCTCCCCCTTTGAAGGTCACCTGACTAGCACCCGGCCCTAATCCCTCTGGCCCCGCGCAGGTGCAGGGATTATGACCTGGACATCACTGGGGACCAACATCTGAAAGTTGGCTCAAAGCAGATGGGCTTTCCGTGGCGCGACGACAGGGCCTGGTCTTCCGGAGCGCTCCGCTCCTGGGCGTGGCCGGCAGGGGTAGAGGGATGGAGCGTTTGTAGTGCTCCAAATTATCGCTTAGATCTTGGTGCTTTATGCACATTTTTTATGGGAGTCACACTCCACAAGGACATTTTATAGATGTTGCTATGAGAAGAATGGGGTCACTGATATTAGGGAGCTCGTGTGAGCTCCCCCAACTAGCGGTGGCGAATGTGGGTCTCCTAGAGCTGCTTCTGACCCCAAAACCTGTGGTCCCCACAGCACGCAATGAAGAGTAATCGCACCTGAGCAGGGATTAAAGCTGGGGCAGGTGCCGAGAGAATCAATGTGTGAAAGTGGCACAGGGCTAACTTCCCGCAGGGACTGGCTCCCCTCTCTCTGCCCAGCTGGCTGCCCCCTCATCTTCGCGCTGAAGGGGACATGGAGGACCCACCTTTGAGCTCTTTCCAATTTTCCAGAAGCCATGTTTTATTTATCTATTTATTTTTAAATTTTCCTAATTTTTTTTTATTATGTTAGTCACCATACAGTACATCCCTGGTTTCTGATGTAAAGTTCCATGATTCATTACTTGCGTATAACACCCAGCGCTCCATGCAATACGTGCCCTCCTTAATACCCATCACCAGCCTGTCCCATTCCCCCACTCCCCTCCCCTCTGAAGCCGTCAGTTTGTTTTTCATAGTCCATAGTCTCTCATGCTTCATTTCCCCTTCAGAAGCCGTGTTTTAAAGCCCAGTTGGAAATTATTTAAAGGGGGGATACTAGCTACCATGACTGAATTCCAGGGGCTTGCTTGGGGCCCCACTTGTAAGAGTTCATTCATTCATTGCTCGCTGCAAATATGCAAGGAAAGGCGTCAGACCCTCTTTGCAGATGAGAAAACTGGCTCAAGGGGGTGAATGACCCCCAAGTGAGTCAGTGACAGAGCAGAATGGACGTCCCCAGAGCCAGGCTCCCATCTGCCTGCTCACCTGTTGAGGGGTCTCCCTGGCAGCATCCCCCCTGCACAGGTGCATGCCCCTCACTGGGCGGCCTGCTGGGGCAGTTAACATCACATGCGTGCAATCTCTCCCCAACACGACCCAACGTCACTGGGTCTAAAAAACGCATGATTTCCAGCAGCCGCTGGAGCTGCCTTTTGGAGATGCCTCATGAAGACGACGGTAGAGATCCTATGTCTGGTCAGTAATCTGGACTGTCTATGGCTTTGGAAGCATGAAAATGAAAATCTCAAGAGTACCCCAGACACCCCTTCTGCCACAACAACAGTCTTTTCCTTCACACAGTCTTCCCAGGCGTGGCTAGCAAGGCAAAGGGGTTCTTCTCCATTCCGTGCTTCTGTCCGTCCTTCACGCAGAATGCGGTTGACAAGCACAGCCAGAGTGGGCTGCAGAATGGGGACGGCAGGAATGAGGATGGGCAGAGAGAGGGAGGGGTGAGGTAGTTAACAAATGATATGTGTGGCTCCAAATAACTGAAATTTAGTTTGCTCTATTTCTATTCCCATATTATTGTCATGACATCTATTACTGTTTCACTAAATGCTCAACCATTTTGAAGCAAAAACAGCATTGTAGGTTAATATTGGCTTTTCAAATAGTAAATAGATCTTCTAGTAATTGTTCTTAAGGATGTCACAGTTTTTCTTAGAATACAGTAAGTTGTAGGTCTTGATTTTCCATGTGCAGACTAGAGAAAAAAAGAGCAGAAGCATTAATTTCAAATTCACAATTTGAGTTCATTGCAAAAACTATTGGTTTGTTGAATTTGTTTTGCATAAAATATCCACCCCAAGCTATGTTGTGGGAGGCCACCCACGGGTGAGGCCGGCCAGCAACGTCGTGCCAGCAGCCTAGCCCCTGGGCAGGACGACGGTCACAGGGTGTGGGGAGCTGCCTCGCCTACGGTAAACCCACTTCCCTGTCATTGTCCCTCCGGAACACGGACAGCCGGCAAGCTGACTTCATGCACGAACTAGTCATTTATTGGGAAAAAAGTCCCCACTGAGGGGCAGAAGCATTTCAGGGAACAGATTTAAGTTGAACAAAATACAAACTCCCTTTAATCTTCAGCGTGGTCGTCAGACTTTTCGTCACTACCGGCCTTGGTGCTCATCAGGGGAGGGGGGATGTGATATTTCGCAGAGGATTGGGCTGATTTAGGGCACAAAAAAAAAAGAAGACAGCTGCTTCCCATGCTCTGACTCGTGGCTGCTCCCGCTACTCCGAGTTAGGCTATCACGTTTTCTGTGCCATGTTTGTGGAAGTCTGCAGACCGCCAGCCTACCACCCGCTTACTCACAGCCATCCACTCCAGGTGGAGGTTCCATGCTCAACGCCACCGAGCTCCGTCTGATGGGGGCAGAAGCTGCTGCACACACGTCTAGGGGCGAGGAGGACGGGCGGAGACATTATCAGTGCAGAGGATTCTGGACGTAGCAGTGGGCTTGGCAAGGGACTATGACCGCCATGAGAAGCCATACATGGAGCAAATGATCCCTAAGGGATTTGCTTANCATGCTCAACGCCACCGAGCTCCGTCTGATGGGGGCAGAAGCTGCTGCACACACGTCTAGGGGCGAGGAGGATGGGCGGAGACATTATCAGTGCAGAGGATTCTGGACGTAGCAGTGGGCATGGCAAGGGACTATGACCGCCATGAGAAGCCATACATGGAGCAAATGATCCCTAAGGGATTTGCTTAGGTATACTCATGGTTGTTAATAAAAGCACAGCTCTCGTGATGGTGAGGGACCCAAAGCAAAATGGAGCAAAACCCTGTTTTGAGAGAGCCTGTTGTCAGCCTGTCCTTTCTTTAGCAGGCGACTTCCTCCCGGTTGATCAGACTGTTGCCCTCCAGACGCTTCATCCAAGTCAGGACACGGCAGTCCCCAGAAACCATCCCTTAGGGCAGGGCCACGCTGCAGGGACTCTTCCTCACCTGTGTGTCTCTTCCCCGTTATCACTGCACCACTGCGGTCCGACGGTCAGGCAGTGGGGCTACCTTGCTGTTACTCAAACGTCGCACCTGGTCCAGCAGATGTGGTTTGAAAACTCCGAGCTTCGTCACCAAGAACCGAGCCTGGACTGAGTTCCTGGAGTGTTTCCGGTCTGGAGTGAACACTGATGATGCTGACAGCAAAGCTCTTCCAGAAGCCGAAGCTGTTGGAGACTTTGAAACCAGGAAACGTGATGAGAGCAATGCCACGTTGACACAGATACTTGGACATCATGACCTCAGAGGAGGCTGTCCTGTTAACCCGTGGGAGTCACCACAGCTGAGAAGTGGATGCCAAGTGCCAACGACCTTCAGGGGAATACTGTTCGTTCTGTTCTAGTTCTTGATTTTTCTATCATGAAATGTCATCCAGGCTATAGCAAAATATACTTTGGAATTTGACATCACTTTACAGTAGTATTTTAGTAGTTTTTATTATAATTTATAATATTTATGATCACTTAATAATTGTATTTCAGAACTTAATCTCTTACCTTTGTTTTTTTAGAGTGACTTTCTTTCCCTCAGACCTCTCTGGTGCTTTCCTGCGTGAGGGCCTGACTCCAGAGGCCGATGGGCGTCGTCTTCAAGACCCAACCACAAGCAAGGCAGGTGCTGTTTTTGGAACCGGTAAAACTATGAACTTATCTAGCTTTTATTTTCAACAAAAAATAAAAACCGTATGCAGATCACAACTGTCTCGAACATGAAACAGAAGGGAGACCGTTCTTCATAGTCAAATATGAAAGAGTAAGTAAGTAAAATCTGGTTCTACCTACAAAAAAGCCCTAATCATGTATTTCAACCTTTCTCAACTGTAATCCGACATTTCTTACTTTAACTCACTGCAAATTTTAACCCGAGTCAAACCTCCGCTCCGTGTTTTATAGAGATACGCAGTTGTTGGGTCTCATTATGGTAAAATCTTTATGACTCATCCGCCAAATGGGATTTTATAATAAAAGCCTATAACACATAGTTATTTAATCCATTATAGCTTAATGATTGTGGTTTTAATTTGCAAACTACGAAAAATGCTCTATTTTGCAAACTTTTAATTTTGAGATAATTGTGCAGTTGTAGGAAATACCAGAAAGATGCCATGTGCCATGTGCCATGTGCCCTGTGCTCAGTCACCACGAGGACGCATCTCGTGCAATTACAGAGCAGCAAGGCGACCTGGAGTGGTCACTGATGCAGTCTGCTAGTTCTCGCCAGATCCCACCCATCCTGCTCGCGCACGCGTGCGTGTGCGCGCGGGCATGTGTGCACGAGTGTGCGTGTTCAGTCCCATACAATTTTACCAGGTCTGTAGGTGTGTGTCACCGGCACCACAACCGAGAACAGAATGACCCCATCCAGAGGACCCTTCCCACTGCAGCTTAGCCCCTGTCCCTCCAGAGCTCCTTGCACAAGACCCGCCTCTAATCTTTTACGCATCTTTACAATCTCCTCATTTCAAAATGGTATATACGGGGAATCATACTGTAGGACTCCTTTGCGATTGGCTTTTTCCCCGTGGCGCGATCCCCTTGAGGTGCACCCCCGTTGCGTGTACGCAGGGCAGGTCTGGTTTCTGTGAGGTAGGGTTCTGCGGTCTGGATGGGGACCATCTACTGAACCATTCGCTCTTTCAGGGACGTTGGGGTTGCTTCCAGTTTTTGGCTTAGGAGGAAGCTGCTGTGGCGCTCGTGTACAGATCTTTGTGTGCATGGAAGTTGTCATTTGTCTGGGGGTGAATACCCACGAGGGCAACCTAAAACTGGATTTTTGAGAGACTGGCAAATTTACACTCCCACCAGGAATGTTGGAGCGACCCAGTCTCTTCACATCCTCACTGGTATTGATGTTGTCCCTGGTTCTGTTGTTCGTGCGAGCCTTTCTAGCGTGTGTGCAGGGAGGGCTCCCTGCCGGCGGGCAATGGGGCAACTCTTCTCACGTGCTCGCTTGCTACCTGCACGTCCTCTTCAGTGAAATGTCTTCTCCTGTCTTTTGCTCTTTTTCTTATTGGTCGTTTGGTTTTTTCATTATTATGTTTTGAGACTATTTTAAATACTTCAAGCACGGTCATAGTCGGATAAATGGTCTGCGAGTCTTTCCTCCGGGTCTAAAGCTCATGTGGTCTCCTTCCTCATGAAGTCCTCCACACAGCAAGAGTTCAAGTGTTGATAATAATGCACTGTTTATCAATTCTCCTCTGTCGTGAAGTGGTTAGATGTTAGATCGAAGAACTCTTTGCATAGCCAGAGATCCAGAAGACGTTTTATGATTTTACATCTCATATATAAGTCTGCCGTCAATTTTGAGTTGATTTTTGCACAAGGTGTGAGATATAGATTGAGGGTTACTTTTGTCCATGCTGCTCAATCGCTTCTACTAGCTTGTGCGTCCGTCAAAGATCACCGGGCATGTGTGTAAGAACGTCCTCCGGACTCTGAGTCTGTGTGACTCGCCACATGCAGGGCGGGGTGGGCTCATTTCTTCTTCCACTTCTGTTTCAAAATTGTTTTCTCTGTTCTAGGTTTCACCCCTTTCCATATACGTTGTAGAACACACTTGTGTTTTTCCTGTCTGTGTCTAAGAATACCTTTCAGGGATTTTAAGAGGAATTACCTTAAATCTAAGATCAATTTCAGGGCAATTCACATCTTTACCATGTTGGCTCTTTCAACCCATGCATCTATTTGTCAGGTCTTTAATTTCCTCCATCAACATTTTGTAAATATTAAGATGTAGGTACTTTGCATATTTTGTTAGATATAAATGTATGAATTTCATTTTCTTTAGAGCAATGGAATTGTATTTCTAACTTCAGTGTCCACGTGTTGATTTCTTCTGTACCTAAGTAAACCTGATTTTGAGCGCTCATCTTGTTTCTGTACCTTGTGAGCTTGCTGAACTCACTTGTTACTTGTTGGAATTTTCTTGCAGTGTCTTTGAGATTTTTCATGTAACCAGTTGTGTCCCTGCTGATAGACAGGTTTAATTCTTTCTTTCCCATTTGTATGCCTTTATTTTTTTTTCTTGCATTATTACAATAGCGGGGACTTCCAGTGTGATGTTGGAAAGGAGGGGCAGCAGCTGGCATCCTTGCCTGGTTCCCAGTCTGAGAGGGAAAGCATTCACTCTTCCACTGTTGAGGACGGTGTGAGCTGCCGGGGTTTTTCTAGATGATCTTTATCCATTTGAGAAAGCTCCCCTCTATTCCTAGCATGGTGAGTGTTTTTAACATAAATACATGTTAAATTATGTCAAATTCCTTGTCAAATGATGTGAGCATACTATTTTTTTTTTCTTTAGACTGTTGGTATGGTGAATTCCTTTGGTGAATTTTCAAATACCAAGCAAGCCTGGAATATCTGGAATCAATTCCACTTGATCATGGTGAATGGCTATTTTAATGTTGGAATCCACTTGCTAATATTATGATAAGGATTTTTATGTCTGACATCATGAGATGTATTAGTCTATAGTGTCCCTTTTTAGTATATTTTGCCTGGTTTTGGTTCAGGGTGACTTTGCTTCATAAAATATTTTTGGAAATGTTCCCTCCTCTTCTATTTTCTATAAAAGGTGGTTACAATCAGTGTTAATGCTTTTTTAAACATTTGGTAGAATTCTTCAGTGAAATCATCTGAGTTTTGAGATTTCGGGGGCAGCTTTTAAATTACATATTCAATTTCTATAATGGTTATAACTCTTCAGATTATGCCTCCCATCTTGGTTGCTTTGTGGTGCATTTTGGGCTTCAAGGAATTGATTCATTTCTTCTCAGTTGTTGAATTTCTGAACATAAAGTTGCTGATAATATTTTCTTATCATTTTATTGGCTGTGGGTCTTGTAGTGATATCACCATTTGATTCTGGACATTGGTGATTTGTCCTCTCCCTTTTTAACATTGTCGATCTTTTTAGAGGACATTCATTTTTTATTTATTTGAAGAATTAGCTTTTTTATTTCATTGATTTTTCTCTATGGCTTTCCTGTTTTCAATTTTGTTTATTTCTGCACTTTTCTTTACTCCTTGCTTTCTTCTGCCTATTTTAGTTTATTTTGCTCTTCTCTTTCTAGTTCTTGAGGTTGGAACTCAGATTATTGATTGGAGACCTCTCCTTTTCTTAATTTGAGAATTTTGGTGCTATAAATTTCCCTGTCAGCACCACTTTAACTGCAATGTATATATTTTGACAAATGCTTTTATTTTCATTTGGTTGTCTGGAGTGTCCACATTTAGGATGTTGCTTCTTCATAGTGGATGGTGGATCCATCCTTATATCACAATGTAATATCCCATGTTTTTACCCAGAAGTCTAATTTATATAATATTAATTTAGCCAGTCCTATTTTTAAAAAATTTTAATATTTGCATGGTGTGTCTTTTTTCATTCTTCTACTTTAAAACTACCTACGCAATATTTTAAACAGACTATTGTTGGACCATGTTTTTTTTTTTCTTTTTCTTTTAACCTGTTCTGTTAATCTCTGTCCTTTAATTGGTGTATTTAGACCATTTGCATTATGGTAAGTATTGATATGGATATTTCTTCCTAAGTAAAGATTTTTTGCCCTTTTGGGTAATTTCTTCAGGGACAATGGCTCCTTTATCTTGTCTGTGGTTAACTTTTAATTTGTCTTTAATGACTACAGGTCATACTTTGACACTAAGTTCTAGAGCCTACCTCCCCAGATGCTTCCTTTTGTAACTAACATTCTCAGCATTTGAAAGGAAAGTGGAAGTTAGATTTCTTCAGGGAAGACTGAGTTTCTTTTATGAACTTAGTTTCCCTCTGCTTTTTGTAGATTTTCAGCCACAGGAAAACTTCACCATCCATTCCTTAGACCAACATCACAATTTCTTCTTAAAAGACAAAATGAAATAGTATTTTTTTTTTAGTGGTCTTGATAAAGACCCTCCCCATTGACTCTGAGATGAAGGGATGAGTAATTCCCACTCCTTTACCTGGAAACATGGTTGTTAAAAAGTCCTAAGAAAATCCTTTCCAAATCATCAGTTACTAGATCCTTTCATAACCACCATCTGGGTAAGAGACATGAGTCATGTAACAGAGTCTCGAAAGTTTCCTTTGAAAATTTCTGCCTAGTGGTTTGGTATCTCTCATATCCTGGTGTTTCTGCAGAATTTTCCAGTTAGGATCTTGGAACATTGACTTTCTTTTCAGAACATTCTAAAATGTTTTCCCAGCCTCTCTTATTAGTATATGCAGTAATCTTATCCAGCTCTGGAGTTCTAATCAAATGTACATCTTTATTCTCAACTCTGAACTTAAAAAAGAAAGTTGCTTAACTGGACACCTTTAAACAGAGCTTATACTCTCTCTCTCAAACTGCCATGTGCTCACACATGCACACTTGCATGCTCACACACACATGCACACAGTCATATTTACATGCATACACGTGCACACATGTGCAAACACACATGCACATGTGTACATAATCACCAAACCTGCTTCTCCTCTGGTTTTTCTAACTGGAAGAATGGTGCCTCCGTTCACTGTGGGATCAAAGTCAGGAGCCTGTGGTCCTCAACTTACCTCCCTCCGTTACTCCCTACTTGTAACTGATGTGTTTGCTCTGCTCCTAAATCTCTTCCAGTCTTGTCCCTTCCTCCTCATTCCTTTTTCCTCATCATTGTTATTTTTTACTTACTTACTAAGCCATTATAAGATTATTTACAACTTGTTTCTCTGGCTTTAATTTTCTTGCATATGGCTATCAGGCTCATCTTTTGAAAAAGTTAATCTCACAATTTTTTTTCCCACCGTACATTAAAATCAACTGTAGTATTGATAATTACACATATGTTGTACCACAGACTTTTCTTCATTTCAGTGCTGGTTTTCTCATCTTGGTCTTCACAGGATCCTTCATTCTACAGAACTTTTGACAATTCTCCAAACTACCTCTTTTCTCATATCCCCTTCTTTTGTCCTTATTATTTAGTGTGCTGTTTATTTCCAGATGAATAGCTGTCACTTCACCCAAACTTCAATGTCTCAGCTTGAATCGACCACCCCTTTCTTTTAGCCTACATGGTATCACTCCACTTCATAAGGCATCTATCACATGACATCACTCATTGATTAAATTACTGTCTCCATGGCAAAGCTCTGAGCTCCTACACAGTGAGAACAGTGTGGTTTCACTACTGAAGAACTAAATTCTGGTCCAATAAACATGTGTGGCTTATGAATGGCTTGGAAGGAAAAGGACAATCACATCAAAAGGAAAAGTCAAAAAGGACTGGACCTGGACCTGAACAAATGTGCAGCCAGGATCTTAAAAAAATTTGATTATAAAACCCAAATGACAACATGCAATTTATTCCACAAATGTTTGTATTTATAATGGAGACATACATTAATCACATCTGTAAAATATCTGAAATGGGCCAATTACATGCCTCAGGGCGGTCCAGAAGGCACCTGACTCTGGAGTCCTGAAGTAAGAGTCTGTACCTCGGGAGGATCAGACGGAACCCTGGTCTTCAGGCTGACAGTGGCGCTCAATTCATTGACACTAAAACCAGGAGCACCTCTGTGTGCATCATCTTACCAAGTCCACACGACAGTCCCAATAGGTGGGCACTGTCATATGTCCAGCTGCGTAAATGGAGGCTTGGAAAACCAAGATATCTTGCTAATGGCAGAGTAAGTTTGTGAGAGACACAACTGGATCCAAATCCATGTCAGTCTGATTCTGTAAGTGATTTTTTTTTTTTAATGTCAGTAGCAGGGCATGGTCAGTTGAAGAATTGACTCATGTATCTTTTGTGGAAATACCTTTTTTCCTTCTGTGTGGCCCTGCAGCACTGAGACTGAGCATGGGGACAGACATTCCTTATTCCAATGGGGAAGGTGGTGTAAGCCACGAAATCACTGCTTAGCTTTTTGGATTTCAAAGTAGATTTTAAAATACCATGGAAAGGTCAAAGGCTTGGAAGTTGGGCTTTCAAGAGATAAAAATGAGTTTTATCAAGAGTCTCAGAACAGAATGATTGCAAGCCTTGAGGGCAAACTTGGGAGTAGGCAGGAGGAATTTGGGAGTAGAAAAGCTGAGGGAGAGGGGAGAGGAAAAGAGGTTGGCTGTGCTTGTGTTGTGCTTCAACTTGGCACATTCCAAGGTGGTAAGATGGGTTTGTGGAAACGTCAAAGTGCCAGCACCAGTGCCCTTCTTACCAGGGCATACCCCGAGAGACCGAGCCACCAAGGGAAGGCTCTCATTACAGCTGGAGGTGCCCACAGGTGGGCTCCCAGGTCCTGCACATTCTAGAATGATGTTGAATAAGCATCTCAGAGTGTCCACCTCCAGAGATGGTGGTGGAAATCCTAACAAGGCTGTGGGGCCGAATGATCTGTGGTTGACTTAAGGAGGCCACAGGGCTCTCACTGCAGAGGCAATGCGAGGTCCATGGTCATCAGCAACCGGTGTCGGCAAAAGAATGCCCTCCGTTGCCCCATAACAAGTGGCATCAGCCTACTTAAAGAGGGTCTATGCAGGGCACTTAGGCAGGAACCTGGGGGGAGAGGCTACACTGGAGGGTTGCACTGCCAGCGGGCCAGTGTCCCTCGTCCTAGGGATGAGGCACTTCTCCTGGAGGCAGTAGGAGGGGAAGTCATCTGGAAAAGGGGGAGGGAGGTCCTTAAAAGTAAAAGGGACTCCGAGAGGCTGGTAAAGAAGACACTCCTTTTGTTGGCAAGGTCAAGAGCTTTCCATTTTCACTGAGAATAGAGACTCAAAGTCAAGATGAACTCATATAGAAAATAATGAAAGTTACTTTTTATTTTTTCCACACAGATTTATAACAAGGAGATGCAACTATTCTTACTGGTTAAACTATAAATAAATATACTAACCCATCTAAACTAACATGTGGCCAGTGGACCATGGGAGATTGGACTGACAGTTTAGCTGTGAGCTGCTTAATGTGGTCACTGGGCATCCCAAGGCCAGTGGAGGAGGACCCGGCCATGTACTGGTGCTGTGGGCAGGGCAGGGCCCATCTGGGGGGGGACCAGGGAGGTTAGCAAGAGCAGGGTGAGGGGAGGATGGCGAGGGAAGAGAGGGAGGTTAATACTGGTGCACTGCCTCCATTGGCAAACCTCCAGGATGCAGAAAATAATATAGGAAGAAATTAAAAACAAAACAGCTCTCTGGCAGCAGAAAGAGCTGGTGCAAAAGCTCCTGACTCACCTTTGGAAGAACTCACGTGTCTCACTTGGGACCTGTTTACTCTCTCTTTTTTTTTTTAAGATCTAATTTTTTTCAAGTGGTCTCTATGCCCAGCTTGCCGCTGGAACTCACACCCCGGAGATCAACAGTCCCAGGCTGTTCTGCTCAGCCGGCCAGGAGCCCCAGGGCGTGGGGGCGTGACACCTACAGTGTTTTTGTTCTCTGCCTCTCTTCATGCAGGGAGCAGAGGGTGGTGATGTGCCTGTGGCTTTCCTGGAGCTGCAAGGCTGACATTCCTGGAGTGAAGGGGCACCCTGCCAGCAACTCTCCTCCCACAGCCCTGCCCGCAGCCTGGCCTGCAGTCCTATGGAAGTCCTGCCCAGGGCCCCTACCCTGCCCTCAGCCCTCCTCCTGCAGCCCTGCCCAGGGCCCCTTCACTGCCTACAGCTCTTCTCTGCAGCCCTCCTCCTGCAGCCCTCCTCCTGCAGCCTCTGAGGACTGACGGCTGCGGCGCCCAGTGCCGGCGTAATGAGCCCCATTCATTTCCTGCCACTGTCATTGTCCTCGGTCACCCAGGCAGAAGTGATGCAATTTGTTGGCATGTCCTGCCCCGGCACAGACTGTCCACCCCACTGAGCCCCCTAGAAAACAACAGAGGCCATGAAAGGGCAGCCAAAACTTCACAGCCCCATCACGCATGTGCACATGGCTCAGGGACAGAGCCCCTAGTTCGCAGAGGAGAGGGAGGGGAGGAGGGGATCCTAGAACTCACCCCTGTGTCTCTCCGTCTCTCTGTCTAACTGCGAAGAACGTCCAAATCATTGACACGAATGGGAACCATTCTCGGGTCATCACTTAGGAGTCTCTGGTTTGAATCTCTTCTGTTTCTCCTTTCTGTGTGTCTCAACAGAACAGAATGCAACAAACAAGGGGACAAACAAACAATGGGGATTTCAATGCCTCTCCAGTGACAGGAAACCAAGTCCGCCTAATATGACTCCTACCATAAAGGATGGAGGCTTATCGAAGGGTCCGGTTACTGTTTCATCAGAAAAGGCAAAAAAGTGCACGCATCCTATCCTACTGGGCGATGGTTTCCACAAAGAGTCAAAACAGAATGCTTCCTTGCGAGGTTTCAATAAGGTTCACATCCCATTGGAGTTTGGGTTTTCCAGGAAGAGCCATTCTGAGTGTCTGAAGCCAATTTGAAAACAGGCAGAAGTGTTTTGTTCCATATGGTTTGAATTTTCACAACAGTGATAATAACATCCTAAAATCTGAGGCTGATGTGATCTATCCCATAATGGATTTGAGCAGGACCTAATGACTCACATGTTGTAATGACACAGATCACCCTGTCTGTGCTGTTTTGTTACTGAAGCGTATTTATGGGAGAGCTGACTCCCAGCTGAGCCTGTTCCTTCCCTCCCGCAAATGAAGACAAGTGTGCGTAGCAACACACGGCTAAAATTAGTACCGGTGGAAATAAGGGCCATGCTAATGGGTGGAGTGGGACTGCGGACCACTGCCTACCTAGCTGATGAGGGACATACACAGATCTGTGGCCATCAAAGCCATCTCTCTCATCTCCATTGTCACTTCTCTGAGAACAGGTTGTTTGAGGAGATCCTGTAATTCCTTCTAACTCTGAAATTCTCTCCTGTGATAACAGGAGGGCTCCTCCTCGCTGGTGACAAAGGAAGCCCTGGGTGGCCAGTGCTGTGCACCTGGTGGGCACCGCGGCTCCGTCAGGGAGCACGGGTCGCTTCTGTGGGGCGCTAAGTGTGCTGGGCACTTAGGGGAACAAGGAAACCATGAACATGGGGAGTGGCCACTGACGCATCTCCTGTTTGGAGACATGAACCTGGGATCCGAAATGAGAAGCTAAGTCAGGTTTATCTGAGAAGCGACTGTTCCTGCCCTACACTGGCAGCCCCTGGGTCCGGGGACGTCTCACCCGCCTTTATTAATGTCATGTGATGGAGCCACATGCAGAGAGGTACTTAACAAAGACACTTTGATTAATTTATATAGATATATTTACCTCCAGAGATTAGAGGACAAGGTAAAGAAATTAATTTTTAGCTTATAAGAGTGAGCATTACATTCTGGGAAGATTTTTAAATTCCTGATTAGGAGACAAGAAAAACTGCCCTTCATTTGGTGAAAGACATTCCCTTTACTGTTAAATTCTAACATTCTTATTTTAAAAACAGGGAAGCAAGCGGAAAAGGGGAAAGAATGAGCAAGAAGTACACTCTCGGCCTGGGTTGCAGCCTGTGATAACTGTGTGTCTAGGACTTGCCGGGTTCCGCAGACTGGGGTGCGGCCATGAGCGGCCCGCACCAACTCTCCTGCCTCCAGGAGGCTCCTGTCCTGTACGTGGCGGAGCCTCGTGCTTCTGAAGACAGAGTAGAGCACCTTTCTCTGTGGGCTCTCAGGCCCCCCGAGGAAAGGGGAGCCCCCAGGCGTCCCCCAGCAGACGGCTGTAAGGAAGCTCTGAGGTAGAGAAATGGAGGCTGGCTGGCTGGAGACCGGGGACCCGAGGAACAGCTGGTGGGTTTTCCTTTTGCCTCCTGCGTCCCAGATTTGGAGGCAAAGAGCTCGCTATGGGACACACCAGTGGGTACAGACAAACCCCACAAACCGGCAGAAGCTGCTCTCTCGGGCAAAGGACCAGGAAGGGGCAGCCTGGGGGACAGAACGCGTTGACTGTAGCTGCTCTGCTCCAGCCAAGCCACAGACACACGTGTCCTGCAGCCCCCTGGCCTCCTGCCGGGAGGGACCCTCGGTTCCACCCCAAAGACTTAGCAGGGCCGCCCAGCCCCATGCGTGCAGTCTCAGGGACAGCCCCTCAGCCTCACAGGGCAGTGGGGGCCATGCGGGGAGCAGTGAGGAGCCCCCGCCCTGGAGCCTAGTGGCGTGAGGAGCTCCCCGCCGGTGGTAACAGGGCAGCGTCCTCCCACGCGGCGCTGGTGGAGATCGGGCAGGCAGCGGGACGCGTCACCTCTGCCAGGAACCACCAGGCCCCTCTGCAGGCTTGGTGAGGCCCCAACCCCTGCCGGCGAGTGCCAGGGAAAGCTGGCTGGAACCACAGGCTGGAAAGGGTCCAGTGTCTCAGAGCGTGCCGCAGGCCTGTCCAGCTTCAGTGAACACAGGGCCGCACGAACAACCCCGGATACAGCGATGTTCGACCGTCTCCAGCCGACAGACAACCGAACAGACTGCAGTGCGTCCACACCATGGAACACTACTCACTTGGTGACAGAGAGAAACAAGCTCCTGAGCCAGGCAACGGTCTGGTGGGCCTCCAGGGAACTGCGCTGCCTGGAGGAGGTGGCCCATAGCCCGCACACATAGAAATGATCCCACTTACATTCTCGAGATGGCAGAAACAGGGATGCAGGGCAGGTCGGGGTGGAGGTGGCTCAAGAGGGACGCCGCTGGTGGTGGACACCCTGTGTCTCGACCGAGTTGGAACCCTGGCCGTGAGACTGTCCTTGCAGTTGTGCAAGAGGTTACTAGGGGGACGCTGGACAAATGTGCACAGTCTCTCTGTACGATTCCGTACAACTGCACGTGAATCTGTGACAGCCTCCACCTAAGGCGTTCCAGGTGCCACGCAGGACCCTGACCGTGGTCGGGCCACAGAGCACGTGCCGGACCCTGACGGCGGTCGGGCCACAGAGCACGTGCCGGACCCTGACGGCGGTCGGGCCACAGAGCACGTGCCGGACCCTGACGGCGGTCGGGCCACAGAGCACGTGCCGGACCCTGACGGCGGTCGGGCCACAGAGCACGTGCCGGACCCTGACGGCGGTCGGGCCACAGAGCACGTGCCGGACCCTGACGGCGGTCGGGCCACAGAGCACGTGCCGGACCCTGACGGCGGTCGGGCCACAGAGCACGTGCCGGACCCTGACGGCGGTCGGGCCACAGAGCACGTGCCGGACCCTGACGGCGGTCGGGCCACAGAGCACGTGCCGGACCCTGACGGCGGTCGGGCCACAGAGCACGTGCCGGACCCTGACGGCGGTCGGGCCACAGAGCACGTGCCGGACCCTGACGGCGGTCGGGCCACAGAGCACGTGCCGGACCCTGACGGCGGTCGGGCCACAGAGCACGTGCCGGACCCTGACGGCGGTCGGGCCACAGAGCACGTGCCGGACCCTGACGGCGGTCGGGCCACAGAGCACGTGCCGGACCCTGACGGCGGTCGGGCCACAGAGCACGTGCCGGACCCTGACGGCGGTTGGGCTACAGAGCACGTGCCGGACCCTGACGGCGGTCGGGCCACAGAGCACGTGCCGGACCGTGACGGCGGTCGGGATACAGGGCAGGAGTGTGCCGTTTCGTGGGGAGGAGGCTAACACCAAGCCCATGAACGTGCAGCCATAACTTGTGATCCGAGCTGTGGAAATCAGATATTATGAGGAGTGACAGGAGCCTATCCTTTGGGCGAGGGTCCTCAGACACTTGAACAAGAAGGAATAGCAGGGCTGGATGGGCTGGGCTCGGGAAGCAGGTGCAGACGTCCTCAGGTAGAAAGACCTGGGGGTGAGGAGGGGCGGGTCCCAGGGTGGGCAGTAGGGTGGTCATGGTGAGAGATGTAAGCAGCAGGGGAAACCCTTGCAGGGTTTGAAACTGTGGAGCGATGTGTCTAGATTTACATGAAAGTAAGTTACTCTAGAGTCTCTCAGGAGGTTGGGTCGAAGACGGGTGAGTTTGGAAGCTAGAAGATTCAGGTAGTCTCCACCGCCACACTCAGAGAGAGACAGTGGGGCGCAGACACCATTGGCCACAGCAGAGAGGCACAGATGGGGGAGTTCTCGAGAAGGCGTGTTGGATGCATATGGGGGCAAACAGAACATGAAGGATGGCTTCCAGGTTTGTGGATTGAGCCACCCAGAAGTTGAAAGTGCCACACGCAGACTTCCCGCAGTGGGTCAGACAGGGGCACCCGCCATTTGTATTTGGACATTAACATGACATAGAGGACCAGAGTGTTTTGATAACTTGTATGCTCCTATTTGCCTAAAATTATTCCTAAAACCAGGGAATTCTCATCTGTTATTCATTTGTGGCTCATGTGATTGGTACATTTACTTTCATCTTTAGGATAGTGTTTGTCCAATTCTAAACAGAATCATTCAAATATATGAAGTTTGTCATCATTATATAATTGTATAAATGTGTATCTTTAGATATATGGTGGAATAATGTTCTCAAGCATTAAATGGCGGGCTTTTGAACTCTTTTACTCCCCATGAGTGTCTGCTCCCTCCCACATGGACCGTGAGACATGGACCACTCACTGCAGAACCAAAGAAAAGGTCTGGACGCTTGGTTCTTCAGGGCAATGGCCATGGTCCCAGTGAAAGATGGATGCACATGGACAAGATCTGTAGAGAGTGTTTTCCCTCCTGCACACCAAATAAATGATGCTGTTTTTTCCCGGAAGGAATAAGATGTAAGGAAGGCTTAGATCAAGAGCCCTCAGTCTCTAGGGACCACAACCAATAGCCCCACTTTGCCCCCACGGACAGTCCGGCATGCTGGGGGAGCCTGTCCCTCCTTCATCTGACACCCTCGTTCAGTAGCCTGGGACCCTTGTAAGCCCCCCACCCCAGGGCTAGAAGTGTGGCGATGGGGTGATCTTATATTGTACTTGCCTGAGCAATCCTGCTTTATACTTGCTCTCTGGTGAAATTATGAATAGAGTCCCATTCAGTCTCAAAAGAAAAGACCCTGAATCGCCCAGGAAATGTTGAAAGAGAAAAACAAAGCTGGAGGCATCACGTTGCCTGATTTTAAGCTATACTACAAACCTGTGATCACAAAGACAGCATGGTACTGGCACAAAAACAGACACATAGACCAATGGAACAGAATAGTCTCCAGAAACGGACCCTGAACTCTGTGGTCAACTAATCTTTGACAAATTAGGAAAAAATATCCAATGGAAGAAAGACAGTCTTTTCAATATATGGTGCTGGGAAAATTGGACAACTATGTACAGAAGAATGAAACTCAACCATTCTCTCACACCATACACAAAGATAAACTCAAAATGAATGAAAGAGCTCAATGTGAGACAGGAATCCATCAAAATCCTAGAGGAGAACATAAGCAGTAACCTTTTCGACATCGGCCATAGCAACTCCTTTCATGATACATCTCCAAAGACAAGGGAAACAAAAGCAAAAATGAACTTTTGGGACTTCATCAAGACAAAAAACTTTTGCACAGCAAAGGAAACAGTCAGCACAACTAAGAGGCAACCCACAGAATGGGAGAATATATTTGCAAGTGACATTACAGATAAAAGGTTGGCATCCAAGATCTATAAAGAACTTCTCAAACTCAACACCCAAAACACAAATACTCAAGTCAAAAAATGGGCAGAAGACATTAACAGACACTTCTCCAAAGAAGGCATACAAATGGCTAGCAGACACATGAAAAAATGTTCAACATTATTAGCCATCAGGGAAATTCAAATCAAAACCGCATTGAGATACCATCTAACACCAGTAAGAACGGCAAAAATTAACAAGGTAGGAAACAACAAATGTTGGAAAGGATGTGGAGAAAGGGGAACCCTCTTACACTGTTGGTGGGAATGCAAGTTGGTACAGCCACTTTGGAAAACAGTGTGGAGGTTCCTCAAAAAGTTAAAAATAGAGCTACCCTATGACCCAGCAATTGCACTACTGGGTATTTACCCCAAATATACAGATGTAGTAAGAAAAAGGGGCACCTGCAGCCCAGTGTTCATAGCAGCAATGTCCACAATAGCCAAACTGTGGAAGGAGCCGAGATGCCCTTCAACAGATGACTGGATAAAGAAGATGTGGTCCATATACACAATGGAATATTAATTACTCAGCCATCGGAAAGGATGAATACCCACCATTTGCATCGACATGGATGGAACTGGAGGGGATTATGCTAAGAGAAATAAGTCAAACAGAGAAAGACAATTATCATATGGTTTCACTCATATGTGGAGCATAAGGAATAGCATGGAGGACATTAGGGAAAGGAAGGGAAAACCGGGAAGAAATCAGAGGGGGAGATGAACCATGAGAGACTGTGGACTCTGGGAAACAATCTGAGGGTTTTAGAGGGAAGGGGGTGGGGAATTGGGCTAGCCCAGTGATGGGTATTAAGCACGTACTGCATGGAGCACTGGGTGTTATATGCAAACAATGAATCATGGAACATTACATCAAAAACTAGCGATGTACTGTATGGTGACTAATGTAACATAATAAAAAAAATGCCACGATTGGGGTGAGGAATTATATGATCATGAGGGGAAAACTCCTTGCTTTTGACCAAGGTAGAAACTAGATGGGGCCAGCTTCAAATTGCCCACATGCTGGGACCGTGTGGAGTACTCACACCCCACACCTGGGAGCTTCACAACAATATGTAGATAAGTATTTCCTGGAATCGTAAAACTTACTTTGGAGAGAATATACTTCTAACAATTTCTTCTTTGCAATTACCAAATTAGGCTTAGGAAGTCACATTGTTTGCCTATTAGAACATGCCTACCAGGGGCGTGTGGGTGGCTCTGTCGGTTGAGCATCTGACTCCTGAAATTTTGGCTCAGGTCATGATCTCAGGGTTGTGAGATCGAGCCCTGCCTTGGGCTCCATGTTCATCAGGGAGCCGGCTTGGGGGTCTCTCCTGCTCACTCTTTCTCTCTGTCTCTCTGTCTCCCTCAAATAAATAAATAAATAAATAAATAAATAAATAAAATCTTAAAAAAAAAAAAAAGAAAACACCTACAGTATTGCTTATTAAAGTGCACGATGAAGTGTTAAATCCTGGAAGTGTCTAGCATACATGAGAGCCCATCAAAACCCATCCTTTAAAAGAACAGACACTGAATTCTACTTTTCCAGGCAGCGTACCAGGTAGCACAGACAGAGTGCCTGAGACATGCTTCTGATCCCAAAGAACTCGGGGATTATGTAAAAGACAAGCCCAAGTGCACGCACGACTACCCCCCGCCCCCCAGGCCATGTGTGAAGTGTGTGTGAGGAGAAAACAGGTTTCGGGATTCACGGAACAGGCAGACTTCTAGTTCATCCCCAAATACAAGCAGGAACTAGCCACACAAAAGTATGGGGAGTGATGAAGTACAGCAAGGACCTCCAAGTGGAAGATACAGTTTGGAAAGACAGAGCCCCTCACCCAAACTGGACAATCTCTGCTTTCTAAACACTATTATTATTTTTTCTGGGGTTGCTCTGTGTCAGTTGACATGTGAAGTTTGCCCGGGTGCTGTAACAGCGTTTGCAAATCCCTGCAGTGGATGGTTGTGAGGTCCGTGGTTCTCCTGACAGCGGGCAGGGGCTCCTTCCATGTGGGGGAACCTGCATGTGGGCGCAGGGAGTCAGGCTCAGGCACGGCTGGTGTGGCGGGAGCCACGGATCGGGAGTGGGGAGCAACAGGGCCCTAGAGAGAGGCGAGGGCAGAAAGGACTGTTCTTGTGTAATCCTGAAATGCAGGGACAATCATTAGGGCAGAGCATGCAGATCAGAGAAATGGGTGATCCTTTGGGAACCAAGAGAACGCATTCTGGAGCCCCTTGAGTTATGTCCTTGTGGGTGGAGGGTCATACATAGACTAGGGTCAGCTGGAAAGGCTCAGTCACTGAAGTGGTGGTGACTTCTTTCCCACCGGATGGCTGGTGTGGCCTAGGAGGCGCAGGGGACATACACATCACATATTCTGAGCTATGTCTCCTATCCCATCATGGATGGTGACCTGTCCATCTTGGTTCTGTTTCTCTGGAGAGCCCTGGCTGATACAAACCCTGGTAGTTACAAACGGGTCAGTGACCTCTCTGTTCTCACACAGGTGCCAGTGGTGACATGGAGACAACAGTCTAAATTTGAAGTGAGCAATGGTGAGTAATGGAGCGGCCCTTCTTTTTCAGGATTCTTGGCAACACGTGCTGTGCTGTGGGCAGCAATGAAGATCCAGCAGTCTGGGAAAGAGAAGGAGACAGAGCAGGGGAAAGAAGATCAAGGCGTTTGGACTGATCTTGTGCTGTCTGTACTTGACCTTCACTCTGATCAAAGATAAGTTTTCACTCAACATGTCCAGTGGTTAAGAACGCTCTCCTTGGCCACTTACGGTGCCAGCTGTCCAGGTCATTGCACGGGCCAGCTGGTCACCTCCTCAGCTGGTGGGAGCAGGGTGGTGCCTTCCTCAGGAGGTAGGAGGACATGCGTTCTGGGTATTGGCACAGTGCTCATGGTAGGTATCTTGACCCACTGTGTAGGAATGTCCCTCTGTGGCTGTCTGGATAGCAACACTGCTGTCTGTGGGGCAGGGTCTCACCCAGCTGGGCTTGGGGCCTACCAGAGAGCAGCTGCCCACACCCACGTATGGCTTGACTGCCGGCCAGATGGCCACGCTGCTGCTCAAGGAACAAGCTGTTATCGTGTGAAGCCTCCTGGCTTCTGGGAGGCCTTTCCGGTCTGTTCCAGTCTAGGGTTCCACCCTACTGTGTCCAGGAGAGGAGAAGAGAACAAAGCAAATAAGAAGAGAGGAGAAAGAAGTCTAATCAGCCCATCAGCTGGTGCATTTCTAGATTCCTCTGTGTTATTAATTTGGACTTTCAGCTTAAAGACCGAGTTTCCTTTCCTTGGATGGCATGCTGGCCACACTGAGGATGGTGACATAGTGCTGCCAAGGGTAATTCTGCCCAATCCCATCTGTGGGTGTCAAGAAGCAAGATAGCAGTGTAAACATCTGAAAACCGTTTGAATTGGTGCCATTCTCTCCTTGAAGCAAAGGGATTTTTAGCCCTGGCTCTCTCAGAGGCTGCGAATCTCCTGTTCAGTGATGTGAGAATACACCCTTTCAAAATCATCACCGGCATGAACTAAAAAGCATCTGGCAGAAGTAAGTAGAGAATTTCTCCCAGTGTCCTCCTGGTGTTCTAAGATGGGAGTTACAGGAAGCAAAATCTGTACTGTTGGAGTGAATGGGAGCTTACCTGTGTCCCCCACCTGTTCGGTGACTCAGGTGTCTGCTCCTGGGAATTTCATATCTGGCAGGCCTTCTGGAGCAGTCATTGAGAGACTGGAAACCCAATTAACTCAGGAGCTCAAGTGCACCATCTCTGTTCCATAGAGGAGTGAGATGTTGAAGGTTCAGTACGATGAATGAAAAAGTCTCTGATTTCTTCTGGGAAACTGTCCATTTGCCTTTTTTAAAAAAAGATAAAATGGAAGTCTCTATTATGTCAAATTGCCTTAATAGCAGTAACTTACCTTAATATTTTTTTTCACTGTAAGGGGAATAATACAAAGCATAGCCCCATTTAAATACTATCAACTTAGAAAGGAACGGTTTATACTAAAACAATTATAGATTTTAATTATGTTTCATAGACAAGGTGGAATAGCTTGTATAAGATGAATTTTGTTTATTCAAAAGACTACATAAGGATGACATTTTGGGAGAAAAACTATGACCTGCTTTCAAATTGTATTTTCTAAACCTTTCACTACATTGTAAACTTAAAACATTGTTAATTGGAATGGAGCTCCTACCTTCTGCCAGTGACATCTTCTCATCAGGAAAGACCAACTCCGTACGTGAGCAGAGCCTGTGCACCACCCCCAACACCTGACATCAAACATTCTGCTGGAGAAGCTCGACAATTCAACTGTAATGCGTTCTAGTATTTATTTTTATTGAACAAATATTAAAGGCAATTCAAATATGTCATTTATTCCTGGGCGTGCAATTTAGCCTAAACTGAACTTTATTTTGAGGTAAATTTATGTCTTCCATTTCTCCTTAAGAATTCCTAAGACTTAAATATCAGGCTAGTGAGAAATCGCCAGGTTCAAGGCATAGTTATCGCCCTTTATCTAAAATATATTAAAAATGGTATTTACTTAAAAAATATGAAGTTTCATCATAAAAATTGCTTTCACCTTTACTTTTTAAGTAAAAGAGCGACCAGGTAAGCAGAAGAATCTCAAATCTTCCTATATTTTCACAATTTTCTACTACTCTATCCATTTCAGTGCTTCAACACAGAATGAGGGTCCAATAATTTTTTCAAATAAACTTTTGGTTTTAGAATAATTTAATATTCACAGAAAAAAATGCATGTGAAGTTGGTGTAGAAGGTTCCTGCTTTGCCAACACCAGTTCCCCTGTTGTTAGCACCACATGTTAGAAAGGCACGTTTGTCAAAACTAATGAAACAATATTGATATACAGTTGTTAATTAAAGTCCATTCTTTATTCACATATCCTTAGTTTTTACCTAATGTCCCTTTTCTGTTCCAGGATCCTGTCCAGGACATCATATTACATTTAGTTATCATGTTTTCTCAGGCTCCTCTATGCTGTGACATTTTCCTCAGAATCTTATTTTTGGTGACCTGAAAAGTTTGAGAACAGTGGTCAGGTATTTTGTAGGCTACCCTCAATTTGAGTTTGTGTGGTATCTTTCTCATGATTAGATGGTTATGAGTTTTGAGAGGAAGACCACCAAAGTAAAGTGCCATTCTCATCATATCATATCAATATGACTTATTACTGTTGATGTTGACTTTGATTTATACCTAAGTACTTTTTCTTGGTCCTATTATAAATACTATTGTTTTTATACTTTTCATTTCCAGTTGTTCTTTGCAGGTTGATATGAAAGCAATTGATCTTGCATCTTGTGACCTGGCTATTCTTGCTTTTTGTTCTACATGTTTTGTTTTGTTTTGTTTTTGTGTTCTTTGGGATTTTCTACATAATCATGCATGGCATTTGCAAGGAGTTTCATTTCTTTCTTTCAAATCTGTGATTTTTATTTCTTTTTCTTATCTTATTGCACTATCTAGGACTTCTACTTGGATGCTGAATAGCACCTGGGAAAGGGGACATCTTTGCCTTGCCCCAGTCTTATGCAGAAAACATCCAGGCTTTGGCCACTAAGAATTGTCTTAACTATAGGTTTTTGTACATGTTTTCTATTAAGTTGAGGAAATTCCCCCCTATTCCTAGTTTACTAAGAGTTTTTATTTTTAATGTATGTTTGATTTTGTCAAATTTTTTTCTGCATCAATTGATAAGATCATGTAAGCTAACTTCATTTTCTAACATAAACCCTCAGCTGTTATCTGACATGCAATGGTGACAGCTTTGATTTCACTTGCCATTCTATAACCAAGTAGACTTTTCTGAAAGGCTTGGCACCAAATATAATTTAATTTGGATGCTTGGGGTCTATTTAGGCTGGATCTACACTCAAGCTATATTTCTGTTAGCAGCTGGAGTTGTGCCAGCTGGAACTCTACTAACAGGCACTTTCCAAAATACAACCCAATGAAAATTTTGCCTCAGTTACTTTTTTAATGTGCTTATACCAGGAATACCAGCTGATTAAAGCATATTCAGTAATTTACACTGCTGGTGTTACATCCCTGGTGAGACACAGTTTTACATCTATGGTGCTACAACAGTTATAGAACTTCACATCTATGATGTTAAATTATTTTGAAAAATTGTCATCCATTTCATTATGTATAACTCACCATAATTTCTGATTTTTTAATTAATCAAATGAAATTTATTTCCTACAAATAGCAAAGAAAGAAAAAAAAATACAGCAGCTTTGTCGGATTGCCAGGTGTTAAATATCTTCTGACCTTTCCTATTTCTCTGGCTTTCTTTTGTCCCCTGCAAACAACATCTGTTCACTACGTTTTTGGTGTTTCTCACAAATAGAAATGAATAATTCATCTTGACAGTACAGTAGTCAAATGACACCTTTAGGCACTATTTACATCTAGTAAATAATTCTTTTGGCAAGGTAGGTGGTGTAGACAAGGGTCCAGAAATGACTTACACGTTTCCTACAAGACTAGCTCCTAGGGCTAAATCTGACACGTGAAAGGGAAAGAGCGTGATTAGTTCTTATAGACCTTTGGTTTTCAGGGAATTCCAACAGTGATCTGATTGTTTCATGAAATATGGATGGATTGGTGACAACCACATGTTTGTTTGATTTTCTTTTTAATTCCTGAGAACACTGTAATAGAAAATATTTTGAAATAGTTGCCAGCAGAGAAATCCTTTAGAAATACCACTGGTGTTAAAAGCATGGAACAGTTCTGTAAGGAATGGAAGCATGTGTGGGCAGCAGTGACATCAGCACCCACAGAACAGACGTTCAGCCCTCGTGCTTCTCCAGTCCCTTCTTTCCTGTGAGCATAGGACTCACAGTGGTCCATGACTATTGTTTATTGATTGGTGACTCATTCTGTGCCTCATTTGAAAGTAAAGCTTTAGTAACACGTCTCCACAAATATCTATGCAATTTCCAAGTGCGTATTTACAGTTTTAATATACTATTGAGAGGCAAATACTGATAACGAATACATAGAAATACTTTCTAATTTTAAGTTAAGTGAACTCTGATCTTTCTGGCACAATTTACTTTTTTTTTTAAATTTTATTTATTTATTTGACAGAGAGAGAGACAGTGAGAGAGAGAACACAAGCAGGCGGAGTGGGAGAGGGAGAAGCAGGCTCCCTGCTTCTCCCTCCCGATGCAGGGCTCGATCCCAGGACCCTGGGATCATGACCTGAGCTGTAGGTGGAAGTTTAAGGACTGAGCCACTCAGGCGCCCCAACAATTTACGTTTCTTAAAAGAATAAAGTCAGCTCCCAAAGGTGTGTAAGGATTCTTGTCTATACTCTAAACTGTTTGGATTTCATGACAAATAAAATAAAAAATAAAACACACGTATTGCATGGTGCACTGGGTGTTATACACAACTAATGAATCATCAAACTTTACATCAAAAACCAGGGATGTACTGTATGGTGACTAACATAATATAATAAAAAATATTATTATAAAAAAATAAAACACAACTGATAGAGATTCTACAACTTTCTAAATATTTTCAATTAAAAACATTGTATATACACTCGAAAAAATATGATCTATTATCACTGCCTTTTTGAAAAATAGGCAATATTTAAAAGTTTTTTTCTTATATTTCTTATTTCTCTATAGATCAGAGAAAACTTGGTCACAGGCCAGCTGCTGCATCTCAGGATCAACACGCTGAACTCGTCCATCAGTCTCAACAAGCGTGAGGGGAATAAAGCTGGGTGCTGAGTGGCTGCTCTGTGTCGGGTGCTCTGGGGTGTTTGTGTGCGCGTGTGTGCACACATGTGCGTGTGTGTTCTCACGTGACCCTCCTAGACTTGCCATCTGACAAGAGAGGAAACCAAGTTTCTGGGAAGCTTAGCGACACGAGGACGTGTGGCGGGCTTCAGGGCCTCTGCGCACCGCGCTTCTGGTGAAGCCGTGGGTTATGTGCGCGCTGCAGTGGGGCCCAAAGTACACCAGGACTTGAGGGATTAGAGAATGGCCAGACAGATGGGCTCCGTCAAGTAGAGTGAGCATCAGAAATGGGTATTAGGACTTCGATAGGAAGTACAGTTTCCATGTTTGAATTAGAATTGAATTCCAATACTTGAGGGAAGAAATGGTTAGAAAGAATATATCTATAGATAAATTTTATGAGAAGTTTTCTTCAGGGAGCAAAGGGGAGAATTAGAGTGTATGCTTCAGTAGAGATGGAGAAAGGCTTTCAATGAGAATTTCACAGACCAAGGAAGAAACTTCCTAACTCACTGTTCTCACTGCTCCAATCCATCTTCCTGGGACCACCTGAGAGATTATTCCAAGATTCAGGGTCTTTCTCAATTCATTTTCCAATCTCCCCCTTTCCTGTTGCTCAGAGGACAATGTCGGAAGGCCCTTACCTGGGACGCCAGGTCACAGCTTACCACCCGTCTGCGTGTTCCACTTTCTTCCTGAACTTTTTGCACCAGTGCAGTAGTCGTGCTTGCGGCTTCACAGCCCACAGTCTCTCTTCCCATTTCCCTCTGCACATGTGTTTCCTTGTGTTCCTTCAGGCAGCTCTCACTCTTCAAATATCGTGCAATTACTCCACATGCAGGACTTGATTTCCAGGCATACTATGGATCCTTTCTACTCCACCCCATCACACGGAGTGTTTGCTTCCACCTGTGCAACCCTATTGGACTATAAACTCCCTGAGAGTAATGGCGTCTATATCCTCCCGCACCCAGCCAGATGCCGGTGTAAGGAGTTTAAAAGAATTTGTCTGAGGCAATGAGTAATTCTCCCTCTGGAAATGGAGAGAGGAGGACATTTTATTTCCTCTCAAAGGGATGGAAAAGAAGAGCCACTGACTTGAAAGAGAATCATTCCCCACAAGCCTTCTGTAACAAATGTTGTACAAGCCTGCATCTCAGCAACCCCACCATTCCCGGGATAAGAGAAGTGGGATGGTATGTCTGGGTCACAGGCTTGTTTATGACCTCAGAACACACTGCAGTCTTGGTCAAGGACAGCAGCGCTCGAGTCTAGGCAGGGGCTTCCAAAGCCAGAAATGGCATGGGCGTTACTGGCTCATAGCCGAGGGGTGGGGAAAATGATGCTGAATTTCTAGCTGGGGCTTAGGCTGTGTTCAGGGACCAGGAAGGAAGGTCTGGATGAAGCACAGAAAGACAAGAGGACCAACCAGTGGGAAAAGCCTGGGTCAGAGCGTGATCCGCACCAGGCAGGGCAGGGAGTCTGGGAGGTGGCTGCAAGGTGAGGTGTGAAGACATCCCTCAAATGGTGCTGGTGCTGGGAAGGGGCAGGAGCCACCCCAGGTCCCTGTGAGTGGGGAGCGAGATGTTCACGCACCAAGGTGGCATTGGCTGAGCTGGCATTGGGCTCCAAGTCTCTCTCCTGCACCGCCTGCCGGGCCCACTGTGTTACTGGACTGCCCTACATCACGCTGATTATGGGCACACTGAGGATTTCCCTATCGTAGTCTCTCCTTGTCCTTATTTCTTCATTTATACATAATCTCTTGGGAGAGCAGTAAACTATCACAGTGATCTGGTCTCCTCTGGTCTAATGCACGGAAACCATAATCAAAGTTGGTCCCACCTGCTGACTCTGACAGACAGGCTGCCTTAATTCATCATTTCCTGACGTTTATTTGCTCCTGCTTGACTGCAGTGGCACCCGAACCAGAGCTCTGATTCCACTTGAAGATGGGGAGCTCAGTCCCGCCCAGCAGTGGTGCACTGGGACTGTGCCCCGAGTTCCCTAACAAGGTTGAAAATATTATCCGGCTACACTTCTCAATCTAGTTCAACTTTCTTCCTCAACGATGGCTGTATGAAATTAGTAGGATTAGAGGATAATCCCCGAATGGGGAAGGATTGACTCTAAAAATAAAGCCAACTTTTATCAATTTTCATAATACTCAAAAATTATCATCTCAAAGGGGAAACTCTGGGCTGCCAGGAGACTTACACAATGTACAGAAGTAATTTAATCCTTTTTCTAGCTTACTAGCTTTTTCATAAATGTGGCTGCTGTTTTCCCTACAATACCCCCAGTCTGGTAAGCTGAGTCAGTATAGCCTCACGTTGTTGCTCTTGGCTATTCGAAAATTAACATTCACTTGTATAACTGCATTTTTTGATAAAACAAGTATTTCCTAAGCAAGTGGTCAGTGTGAAAAGTAGAGATAATATTTATTATTAAATGCTTTTTCCTGTTTCCCTCCTCCTCTTTCTCCTCCCTTCAACTCCTGCAGATTTTACCTCCTTTCAGTCCTGAGATTTGGCAGACTGGTTTGGTTCTCCCATTCTGTGGGTGTCTGAAGTAGGGAAGGGCAGTGACCATGGCCCCTGAGCTCTCAGCAGGCCTGTCCTCTGGCTCTGTCATTCTGGGGCTGTGGACAGCGGGGGCACCTGTGTCCTGCTGTAAGTGCTCCCTGGTATGCAGAAGCAGCGAGACGAGGCACCTGGCTTCCATCCACGGAGTTGGGACAGCTGCACGCACAGGGCTTGGCGGTGCCTAGTCTGGCTCTGGAGCCCCGGCGGCCTCAGCTCTCTGTATTGGCACAGCCAGATCCAGGGGACACGGACATCACAGCAGGCTGGAGAAGAAAGGAAAAGCAAATCTAATAGGAGACTCCCAGAAGCACACCTGGAATTATTAACACAAACAGGGAGACCTAAGGCAGATGCACAGAAGCTTTTTGGACTTTTTAATCACTTCTTGAGGAAGTTCCTCACATCTCCTGGTCATGAAGTTCCCTCTTAAACTCACCATGCCAGTCACCAGCAATGTGTTTACGTGCAGTTCCATACTCCTGCAAAACCCCACGAGAGCCAACTAGATCAGTGTGGCGAGTGGTCATCTCCCTCTTGGGGCGGTAGGCCAGGCACGGACGAAAAAGTGCGTGGACAGCCTCTGGGTGCCGTGCCACCTGCCGAGGCGCTCGGTTCACGTGTGTCCAAGGGAGCGACTGTGGGCCGCCTGAGCCAGAGCATGGTGAGACGACTGCTGTGGAGACTGACAGAGAAACAAACATCCAACTCTGAAATATGGAAATTGTAGTCTTCTTGTAAAAAAAAAAGTGAAAACACAGAAATCTTTCCCAGTAGCCTGTTTTATTTTTGCAATTTGAACTTTTTAGGAGAAGAAAACAACACACTAAACCGAGATCTTAAATGAGCATTTGTTGAAACATTTAGACGTGCAAAAAATTCAAATCAAACAACTTTTAATAATACTTTACTGCCAGAGGAAAATAGAATCGGAGCTGCCACTATAAAATAAAAAAGCAATTAGCAACTTTCTGATTGCTATTTCTTTAAGGATCTACCTCAAGAAAGCAAATGACGCAAAGCAGAGGGAAAAAGATCTCGTCTTTCTGAAGGGAAAAAGTCACCGCCTGTAGTTCCTGAAAGTCACGTCTGGGAATATTTGGCTGAAAAACACAGCTGTGGCCGGCCCTCGGTCACTGCTCTGTGTATAAACCCTGTGTGCAGGGGCCTGGGGAGCCCGGCTGCTGCAACACAGCCTCGTGCTTTGCTCAGTGATGGTGGTTTCATAAGGAGGTGAGGGCATCACCCAGAGACACCGAGAGGCCTTGTTCATGCAAACTGTTTACTCCTTTTCTCATCAACAGCATTGCAGCTTCCACCAGGCACTACAGTCCTTGAATTCCATCTCCTCAGTACTAGATAAGAACCAAAGCGCAGGCCTTGCTAAGTGCCTCCTGTTGTCCTTCTAGAATATTCCCTACCCAAGTGGACCTGCGTCCTTAGTCTTTGGGACTTACCACCTGTTCACGCTCACCTGACACTGTGCTGGGCACCATCCACGGCTCAGGCACTCACACAAACAATTTCAGTTCATAGCATTTAGTTCCCTAATTTTGTTGCTTCCATAGGAAAACTCTTGCCCCTCCTTTTCTCCAAACCTCTTCTGAGACCCAACCAGGTGCCCATCTTTGGGACAAGTCAGAATTCACGCCCCACAAGCAGCACCCATGTGGGTGCATCTGACGGACACAGGGTTGGCCTCTCCTTCCATGCAGATGCCGGCAAGGCGGCAGAGACTTGGGGGACCTTGAACATGCCATCTAGTGAGCTAAATGCCCGCCCTGCTGTGCTTTCCCAGAAGGGCATCTTACACAGGAGCTAGACAGATACACGAATGTTCGTGCTCTAAACACAGAATTATACCAGACGGTGTTACATGCTTCGTTTAAGCATACAGTGTTGTTGTTTTTGTTTTTTAAAGATTTTATTNTTTTATTTATTTATTTGACAGAGATAGAGACAGCCAGCGAGAGAGGGAACACAAGCAGGGGGAGTGGGAGAGGAAGAAGCAGGCTCACAGCAGAGGAGCCTGATGTGGGGCTCGATCCCATAACGCCGGGATCACGCCCTGAGCCGAAGGCAGACGCTCAACCGCTGTGCCACCCAGGCGCCCCATACAGTGTTGTTTAAAATGGGTGAGAATTAAAAGAAATCCTAAATAGCCAAAAACAGGGGATTTATGTGAAGAAATTATGGTGTACCATGACAGAAGTACTGTGTAACTGCTAAAGTTGAGGCTGATGTGTGTTATGCGTGCAAGAGATATTGTTGAATGGCACAGTTACTGAACAGCAAGTGTAGACAGAATACCCAGTCTGCCTGGGTGTGTGCTGTCTCTATCTATACCTATCCATCTGTCTATGTATCATCTATCTATCTGTCTGTCTATCCATCACCCAGCCATCTCTCATCTATCGTCTCTCCACTTACCCATCCAACCATCCATCCATCCATCCATCCAACATCTATCTTTCTCCTACAAAGTACATGCGAAGAGAAGAAAATCTGGAAGAACACACCACAAGAGGCTCAGTGTGTAACAATATAGATCTCTGGGCACAAAATAATTTTGAAATAACTCTTCTATGTTTTCAGTTTTCATCCTGTTCATTTGTAAATCTCGCCACAAAGACCATTTTCTTCAAAGCTGTTTCCTTTCAACACAGACGTATGATGGTGGTCTTTGTCAGAGTCACCTGTTTCTGCCTCAATATTCATCTCGGTGCCCTTCACAGCCAGGGTTCAAAATCCCAGTGCCCGAAGCCTAAGCTTCGCCGGACCCAGCCCCGGGGTGCTGGTCCAGAAGTGCTGTGCTTTCTGCCAGAGAAACACAAGTCATCAAAACTGAACTGGTCAGATTTTCCCAGCAAGAACCAGTGACAGAATGAAGGTACACAAGTTGCATTAGGGACCCATATGTAAAAATGCATGTGCTTCACAAAATTTATGCCACTTAGTTTTAACTTGGCGTGGCATGGTGGCATAATAAATATTATAACATATTGTGATGAGTACATATAGCCATACGGTCATATTCAGAGAACAACGAGGCATGCTAATCTAAGTGTGCAAGGCACAACCCCAGCAGAGACATTTCCAGTGTGAACAGCCACACGTGGGAGCCCTGTCTGGACCCTCGATGGCATTCCAGTCCCCACATGAGTATGCGGAGGCCCGGCCCTTGCGAGCACAACTTCCCCTTCCCCACATATCTTTCCCCCCCGAGCCTCACAGGCACTTGCTCTGAAGGAAAGTCAGAATCCCAAGGAACTAAACAGGATAAGAAATTAGCCATATCTAGTATGCAATGTCCTAAACCCAAGAGGAGACCGTATTTATTGAAACATGATGTTTGTCTTCCAACATACACTCTGAAATTTCAGTAAGTTTTCTCTCATGGTTCCATGTTTGGAAAGGAGAAGCTTTAGTGCTAAAGACAGGAAAAGGAAGAAGGATGTTGAAAACATTTGTTGTCCAGGCTGCAAAAATCTCCCCTAAGTTGGACTGAGTTGCTAATTCCTTTGCTGTTATGTACCCCCACCCCTGTCCCTCCCTCCCTCCTGTCTCACTTAATTTGGCAGTGCTCCCCAACAAAACCGTTCTTCACGTGGCTCTGCAGGGAACAGGAGAAGCTGCCTGTCGCAAGACCATGATCAGCTCACCCGCCAACTCACCTAGCCTTACTGCACTTGGCCTTTTATCTTCTTAAAACAAGTCCTTTAGATTAGCAGTCACTCAAATGCACAATCGTGAACACGCAGTACAGTTTATCAAACCTAGAAAAGCCTGCCACATGAACAAACGTGTTTTTGTAGAGTCAGGCTCAATTTAGAGCAGCACTCCCCACCCCACAGCCTGTGAACTTGGGGTCCTGTGGTGCTGGCTCCTCTCTTGACCCCTAGGAACACACAGTGCTGAGCACTCTGCTCTTGGGACCTCGCCAGCAAGCTGGGCTGTTGGACTGCCTCATCTTTCTAGGTATTTCTAGGAATGAACTCCTTGAATGATGTAAAACAAAAAAACAACCTTGTCCTACAACTTTTATGCAGTTACTGAGTAAACCACCATGTCTTGCTCCCTCTGATAATTGCTTCACTGATCTATGAAAAGCTTTGATGGAACGTCGGCATTTGTATCAGTAGTACATGAACCAGGGCTGGACTGACCTTTTAGATTTTCCTGCTGTCTAGTGTTAAAAGCCAATTTCTTTCTTTTTTCTTTTTCTTTTTTTAAAGGATTAACAGTTAACAGTATTATTTCAGAGCTCAATGTCAAATAAGAAAACAAAAAAGACCCTGAGTTCATGCCATGTGGGGTTTCCACTTGGAAGTTAAGTAACCAGTATCTGCACTTGCAGAGAAAAACCCCAGGGTTTATGTTTTGATTTTGGTTTTACGCTTTTTCAAACTTCCCTTTACTTGCTTTGAAAGCTGACCACCGTCACCTTTAGCGCGTGCAAGGTCAGGGGAACGTGAGACAGCTGGCGAGGCTGTCCTCAGAGAACGGCGCCTGAGTCCATAGAGACCCAGCACTAATGAAGAAATCCAGTGTGAGGGGCCGTCCGAGAGGTCGCGGCGTCTTCACCGATTACAGGGGCTGCGCGCGGCTTTAGAGGTATCCGGATTCCCCGCTGCCACATGCTCCTTCCCAGAGGAGACTGTGCTGCCAGGCCGGGGGTGGGCGTGCTGCGTGGAACACGGTCCTACGGGAGACACGAGCACGGCTGGTCCCTCGTTAAATCCAGCCGGGCCTGCTGAGCTTTACGTGCTCCACCTGGCGACCCCAGGCTGAGGACACAGAGCCCGCTCTGGTGGGCCCGGCTCCGAGGCTGCGGCGCCGTCGGGGCGGTGTCCGTGGCCGCAGCCCCCTGGACATGCCGTGGGTTAGATAACGCTCCGGGCACCCGGAGACCAGGGCCGTGGCCGCCGCCCTCCCGGAGACCGCCGTCCCTCTCGCCCATGCAGCCCGCAGCAGAGGCCCGGGGGACGGCTCCCGAGGGTTCCTGCCTTCCAGGAGCTCACGGCCTACGGGCCCCACACGCCCGAGCCAGCGACGCCTGGCGGCCCAGGGAGGGTCTTCCGGAGCCCAGAAGCTCGTGTGCGCTCCGGGCGGCTGTGCCATCGGTGGGGACCTCCCCCGCCCAGCCCGGCTTCGGGCGGGCGCAGGCGGCAGGAGCGCCGCTGAGGTCGAGGAGCCCCGGAGGGCACGCGGGGCGGGGAGCGGGGGCGCTGCAGAGACGCCCCAGGTGTCCCCGGCCAGCGGGAGGCCGCGCCCTGCGTGAGGGGCCGCGCGACGACAGCGTGGGGCGGCGGCGTCGCCTGTGCCCGAGCCCCGGACGCGCTCTCACGCCCACGCTCTCCGTTCGCAGGGAGCGAGGGTTTTACCCACGTGCCAGGCGCAAGCCCTGCTGGACTCTTCTGTGCGCCTTTCCACAGGTCCGGGAAATCTCCCCGTCCGCCACTGACCTCAGGCAGACACGCGCGGAGCGGAGGGCTGCGGAAGCCAGGGCCCCGGAGCGGCCCCTGACGCACGTGACGTCAGCAAGTCTGAGCGGGACGGACCGGAAAAGGAGCAGCCCCCGCGCCCGACGCCCACCAACTGCTCGTCCGCCCCTAGGTTCAAGGTAGGAGGGTGAGACCAGACCAGGAGTCCCTGGACTCTCGGGACGGAAGTCCTCACCCGCCGGGGGTGGGGGGGACGCCGGCGTCCGTGGGGGAGGCCATGCCGTCCGTGGGGGAGGTCATGCCGTCCGTGGGGGAGGCCATGCCGTCCGTGGTGCAGGCCCCAGCATCCGTGGGGGAGGCCATGCCGTCCGTGGGGGAGGCCCCGGCCTCCGTGAGGGAGGCCATGCCGTCCGTGGGGAAGGTCATGCCGTCCATGGGGGAGGCCATGCCATCCGTGGTGCAGGCCCCAGCGTCCGTGGGGGAGGCCATGCCTTCTGTGGGGGAGGCCCCGGCGTCCGTGGGGGAGGCCATGCCGTCCGTGGTGCAGGCCCCGGCGTCCGTGGGGGAGGCCATGCCGTCCGTGGGGGAGGCCCCAGCGTCCGTGGGGGAGGCCATGCCGTCGGGGGTGGGGGAGGTCATGCCGTCCGTGGTGCAGGCTCTGCCGTCCGTGGGGCAAACTCACGAGGGGCCACCGTCTGGGCTTCAGCAGGACGCCGAAAGCTTGGCTTCTGTTCTGGCGGCCGGCATTCCTGCCCTGCATCACCACACAGGCTGTCCACCGCTGTCCCGGTCACTCCCTTGTCCGCAAGGACGCCTTCCCCTNGGAGGCCATGCCGTCCGTGGTGCAGGCCCCGGCGTCCGTGGGGGAGGCCATGCCGTCCGTGGTGCAGGCCCCAGCGTCCGTGGTGCAGGCCCCGGCGTCCATGGGGGAGGCCATGCCGTCCGTGGGGGAGGCCCCGGCGTCGGTTGGGGGAGGTCATGCCGTCCGTGGTGCAGGCTCTGCCGTCCGTGGGGCAAACTCACGAGGGGCCACCGTCTGGGCTTCAGCAGGACGCCGAAAGCTTGGCTTCTGTTCTGGCGGCCGGCATTCCTGCCCTGCATCACCACACAGGCTGTCCACCGCTGTCCCGGTCACTCCCTTGTCCGCAAGGACGCCTTCCCCTTGCGGACGGCCTGCGTTCCCACGAGTAGGGCTGGACCTTGGCTTTCGCGTCCTGTTGGCACCTGAGCTTCTGCCACGGCTTTTATGCCACAGGAACTTTGGATCCAGGCAACTCACCCGCTGACCCTTTAACCATCTCCTGACTGGAGACCTGTGAGGACTGGCTATAAAGGAGGGACTTGAACTTTCTACTTTGAAATAATCACGCATTCGCGGAAGGTTGCAAGAGAAACCTACAGGAAGGTCTCCCAGAGTCTTCCCTCAGCCTCCGGCCGGCAGCATCTTACATGACTACAGTGTGAGGACAGCCGCAGGATGTCACACAGGCGTGGAGTGGCCTCGGGGTTCCCGGCGAGTGTGCATGCATGTGCCTGTCTGTGCACATGTGTGCGGCCATGTGGCCCTGTGATTTGAGCAGCTTCAGCTCTGTGCTCCACGCTCAAGAACGCAGGTGCAGGGTCCTCTGATATGCCTGGTTTTAGTTTTAGTTTTAGAAGGGAGTGCTGGACTGTTTCCACAGTGGCTACACCATTTTACCTTTCCACCAGCAATAGAACCTTTCCACCTGTTCTATTTTTTTTTCAAGTTTCGGAGTTTTATTTATTTTTTATTTAAATTCAATTAGCCAAGGTATAGTACATCATTAGTTTTTGATATGATGTTCAGTGATTCATTAGTTGAGTATAACACCCATTGCTCGTTCCATCACGTGCCCTCCTTAATTCCCGTCACCCAGTCACCCCAACCCCCACCCACCTCCCCTCCAGCAACCCTGTTTGTTTCCTATGATTAAGAGTCTCTCATGGTTTATCTCCCTCTCTGATTTCTTCCTATTCAGCTTTCCCTCCCTTCTCCTATGATCCTCTGCACTATTTCTTATGTTTCACATATGAGTGAAACCATATGTAATTATATTTCTCTGATTGACTTATTTTGTTCAGCGTAATATCCTCTAGTTCCATCCACGTTGTTACAAATGGTAAGATTTCATTCTTTTTGATGGCTGAGTAGTATTCCATTGTATATATATATATACCACATCTTATTTATCCATTCATCTGTTGGTGGACATCTGGGCTCTTTCCATAATTTGGCTATTGTGGACGTTGCAATGCAGCTATTCTTAAGTGCATATTTTTATGTATAACTTTAATGTCAACTCATCAAGCTCCATAAAAAACCTATTAATATTTTCATTGGAATCATGTTAAATATGTAAATTAATTTAGAGAAGTTCACAGCAAAATTGAGGGGAAGGTAGAGATGTATCCCACAGATCCCCTGACCCACCCATGTATGGCTCCCCATTACCAGCATCCCCCCCCGAGCCCTGTGTTTGTTACAACTGGTGAAGCTCACTGACACATCACGGTCACCCACAGTTTACGTGAGGGTCACTCTTGGTGGTGTGCATTCGATGAGTTGCACAAATGTATAATGTCATGTGTCCACTGTGATGACATCACACAGAGTAGTTTCACTGTCCTAAAAATCCCATGTGCTCTGCCTGTTCATCCCTCCCCCAACCCAATCTTTTTGAGAAAATTATTTAAAAATGTGTTTCTTGTAGTAAATATTTTCTAGGGAGATATTTGGTTCATCCTTCCAAAGAATTACTGCAAGAATTAGGAAGTCTTACTCTTTAGACCAATTATGACTGTACAAAATAGTTACTGCAAGAAACAGGAACACACTTCACAAATTTTACTCATTTCACTTCCCCAAAATATAAAGTAAGCTCAAGCCAGCTTCTTTTTGGATATTCCTGTGCTTGAGTGGCCACTGCAAAAGTGCCCAAGGAAACTAAATAAGATCAGTAGAGTGAAGTGGGCAGAGTGTGAGCACCCAAATGCCGATTTGCTGCATCATTTTACATAAGGATGGTGCCCAGGAGACACTCAACACTAGGAAGCCACAGGTTAAAAGAACCAAGAAATGGTTTCAGTAATGGTCTCTGTCCACCAATTAAAAAGCTTTTTAAGTATCAAAAATCATTTTCATGCTTTAGCTATTCCTTCTGACTCTGGCCACCAACAGTGAAATCAGCGGAAGTTGATTATTCAGGTGGCTCAGAGATAAATTCAAATGCTTGCCTTTTCTCTGTGATTCTGACTACAACCCAGTTGGGTCCCATGCAGGATGTGGCCAAGAAACACGTAATCAATTTGCCCTTTCCTGGGAATGAGAAGGCAACTCTGAAAGTCTTGCTTTGGAATACCTAAATTCTGACTCAGATGCATGAAAATCCCCATTATCAGCCAGTCATTAAAGGTCACTTCTGAGTATTTCTGAGGAAGCCTCCTGATCATAGGGACATTGTAGATTCAGACCTGCACTGCCTTGGGACCCCCAAACCCGGGCTCCCTCTGCTGCCCCCGGCCAGGGGGGTCTTGCAGTGCCCTGGCTAGGAGGCCCACACTCAGGGTGGTCAGAGGTGTGGTGCCATGGTCCACTTTCCACTTCAGCTCCGAACCCATTCCTCCCTCAAATCAGATCAGGCACTCGGTTCACAAAAAAGCCAGACTACTAGATGTCCCCTCTGTGCAAATCTTTCATCCAATTTTATTGGGTCATTAGAGTTCTTATTTTTGAGCTATGTTAAGTAATTTATATATTCTAGACATAAACCCTTTATCTAATGTACTGGTTATGAACATTTTCTTCTATGATTTGTATTTTTACTTTCTTGATGGTGTTATTCAAAGAGCAGAAGTCTTTAAATTTGATCTGGTCTAATTTATCAATTCTTTTTTTCATAATTTAGGCTCTTTGTGTTTTATGTAAGAAATCTAAAATCATCCCAATTTCACCAATATCTTCTTGTAGAAGTTGTATAGTTTTTGGTTCATTTTGAGTTAAATTCTGTATGTGTTGAAAGGTAACAGTTAATGTTCATTTTTTTTTATAGGGAAGTCCAGTTGCTCAAATACCATTTATTGAAATATTATCAGCTTCCCATTGAATTTTTTTGGCAACTTTATTCAAAGTCAATTGACCGTATGTGGTTGAACTTACCCATAGACCCTCTATCCTGTACTGTTGATCTGTGTACTTTTCACCAACAATAACATCAAGACAGTCTACCTTGATTATTGTAGCTTAATTGTAAGTCTTGAAGTAAAGTACAATAAATCCTCCAACTTATATGTTTATGTTAAAACTGCTTTGATTATTCTGGGCCCCTCACATTTCTGTATAAATTTAGAATCGGCTGGTCAATTTCTACAATAAAAAGCATGCTAGAATTTTTATTTGGGTTATTTCATCTACATAAAGCTGGGTGTAATGTTTATTTTCTTATAATTCTTTAAAAGCGCTATTCCACTGTCTCTGTGGTTTCTGATGAAAACCCATGGTCATTCAAATCATTGTCCCTGGATAATTAGTCTCTTTTCTCCAGCTGTTTCCAAGTTATTTTTGTGTATCTTAGGCTTTCAGCATTTTGCGTATGTTGTGACCAAAATGGTTTTCTTTCTTTTATCATTTTGGGGCTTGTCGAACCTCTGGAATCTGTAAATTTATGTCTTCCACCAAGTTTGGCATAATTTCAGGCATTATTTCCTCAAACATTATTTTGTGTCCCAATCTCACTTTTCTCTCCTTGTTGGACTCCAAAGACAGGTATGTCTGTTCCTACTGGTGTCCCACAGGTTCTGAAGCTCTGTCTACCTTGGCTGGATCATTTTCACTGGCTTGTTTCCAAGGTGACGGATTCTTTCCTCCATTATGTCCATTCTGCTATGACTGTTCTGTGAGTTCTTTTATCTAATATTATATTTTCCAGTTCCAATTTTCCATTTGTTTCTTTTTTTATCATCTGTATTTCTTTTTTTTTTTTAAGATTTTATTTATTAATTTCACAGAGATAGAAACAGCCAGTGAGAGAGGGAACACAAGCAGGGGGAGTGGGAGAGGAAGATGCAGGCTCCCAGCAGAAGAGCCTGACGTGGGGCTCGATCCCAGAACTCCAGGATCACGCCCTGAGCCGAAGGCAGACACTTAATGACTGAGCCACCCAGGCGCCCCTATAATCTGTATTTCTGCAGAGAATTTCTTCATTGTCCTTCCTCCTCTCACGGAGCACTGTCATATCCGTGTTGCTTTTAGGTCTCTTTCCGGTGGTTCCAGCGTCTGTATTGGGTGCACTTCGCCTGTGCTCATTGATTTCCCTTGATAACTGTCAGTTTCCCGGTTATTTTGGTTTGAATCCTGGATGGTATGAATGCCACATGGGCAGACTCTGGGTCCTGTTAAAGTCTCCAGGGGAAAGTTCATGTTTTTGTTGGGCAGTCACCCCCCTGGGTCAGACCACCTGCTGTGAGTGCTGCCCAAACCTCAGGTCAGCACTTCTTGCCTTAGTTTTGTCTTACCTTTTAGTATTTTCGAATTTGCATTTTAAACCCAATTTTGTTCTATAATCATAAAATATTCACATGGCTCAAAAGTAAAGCCAATAGTTCAACATATGTACCCACTGCTATTTCCTCTTCTGTTTTGTGAGTCACATGCCTGTCTTCTCAGACAAATAATCAGCATATACACTTTTTCCATTTTTGTAGGAACTAAGTCTTGTTTTAATTTTGGCTAAAAATGTGAAACAATTTGCACAATTAATGGTATAATGCTGTTGGAAATATTTAAGTCAATAATGATTTATTGAATTATCTAACTTTTCTTATTCTTAGGTGAATACTGACAAATGGGTCGGTAGTTTATCTTATTAAATCCTAACATAACTAAGATTGATATTACACCTTAGCAACAAAATTTTCGCTTACATTTGCTCTGAAATTGAATTTTCATTTAAATTTTGATTTAAAAACTGAAAAAGATTGTTTTGTCAGGTATATCTCATACTGTTAACCTAAAAGAGCGACCATGCTCAGGTTTGAGAGCTACAGTCCCCTATCTCTGTGTTCAATTGTGGCATTTTTTTCCTTTTCTTTTTCAAGCTCAGCCTATAGGTTAGTAAGTAAATATACAAAGGATGCATGAATCAGTTCATACCAGCAAAGGGACTTGAAGCAGGCAGGTGACAGGTTGTTAACCCACCTTGCCCTCCTTTGGAANTCCTGTCCTCCTTTGGAAGCTGCCTGGTGAGACGTGTGTCATGGTTAGGACTCTGGCGTGCTTGGCGATCAACAGTAAGGCTCCAGGACCGAGCGGCATTGACTTGCCGGCAGTTGGCTGATCCATCACGAAGGAGAAGAATTTCTGAGACCTTACTGGGGAACATATGGCAGACTCTGATTTCCTTACTAAATCAGATGATATTACTGGAACTGGGTCATTATGCACACATTGGTAATCCATCGTTAAGCCCAACAAAGTAATATTTAGCTAGTGCTTTAATTGTGCTACTGGGATTTATCTCTGCTTTTCAAAGAAAAAAAAAAGTCAAGCGGAAGGCAATGGGGAGAAGCAGTGAATTTTCCATTTTAATAAAAGAGATTGTCTGTTTTGACAAACGACACTGTGGAATGAATAGTTATGCATCCCGACAGGCATGGAATCGTGATCTTATTGGACTGCGGTATGCAGGAATGTACTATTTGGAAGGGGTGGCCTTGTGTCCCTGGCTTGCGGTTTCTGTGTAGCAAGACCACGTGCCGAAGTGTGGCTCCAGTCGACTCAATGAGGTTGGCAGCCGTATCACCCTTTCTGTTAAAGCAAATACACTAAATACATATTTCAGTCAATTATTCATGTCTTTAGGATGTTTCTACGAGCATGCTTTTCCTCCAATATTTGGTCAACCCTCCATTTCTTTTGAGGTGCTTTTGTTATTTGTAGACAGAAATAAAATCATTAAAAATCCGTGGACCACACAAGGTCTGCTCTGTATGGGTGGCATCATCTCAAGCTAATGCTTACTCCCACCTGTTTTAGGACTCTTTCCACACTTTGCAAGGCCCGTGGTGTTCTAAAAATAGTAAGTGTCGTACCCCGAACAGCCCTGTGCTTTCCTTTGGGATCAGTTCATACGGGGCCGTGACTCCCTGCTCCCTGGCGTTTCGTGCTGAGTGACAACCCCCGCAGGGCCAGTGGGTAAGTAAGGGGCAGTTATCACCCCGGCGCCAAAATTTCAGGGGCACAGGGAGCCGTTGTGAACCTCATGTTGGCAGACCTGCCAGACACACGTTTTCTTCTCGCAACATGTTAGGAGAAAGACCCAGACAAATTCTGGCTCTGTCTCCAACAGCTGGAGATAAAGAACCTTGTTTTCTTTTCTGTCAGGGTTAATAAAACAAGCAACTTATTAAATAGCTTTTTGACAAGCACGGTGGATAATGAATCCTGTTACATAGTTAAAGACTTTTAACAATTAAAAAGATTTATGAGCTGAGCCCTCTCACATCAGTGCCTGAGGAGTGGATGGTGCTACCACTCACGCCTGCCCAAGCAGGGGCTGGGGACACGCAGGACGGTGTCTTTGAGGCGAGGTGGAAGGACGCCAGAGGGGGACAGTGCAAGGCTGACATTTTGATTCCCAGCTGCACACAACCTTCTCACTGCCGTGCCTTCTGCTGCAGGCCCAGAGTTCTGAAGGTCAATCGTATGACCCAGGGACTGTTTTCTGGGACCGATGCTGACCACCCAGGGGAGTCTGGGGGTCCGGGAGCTAATGGCACTGCCTCCTTGCAGGCCCCTCTCCAGACTTACAAAGGAGCAGAGTGTGCCCACAGATAGGTCTCTGCTTGGAACATTCAAAATCATACTTGGAAGAATCTTCACTTAAGTGTGTATTATGTGTGTGTGTGTATATATATATATACACACACGCACACATACACACGTATATATATATTTTGAATCATGGTGTGAAAAGAAAATAACAAAAAAAAGGAAACAGCACTGGGAAGAAAAAAAAAACCCAGGAAAGATTTGCACTTGGCAGATATTAAGTGTGCGAAGAGGGAAAGAAAGCCAGGACACCGCTGTGTTCAGTTTGAGGTGCTGGAGAGAGCAAGACAAAAACACGAGGGCGGCTCCTACGCTAACTTAGACCTGGGATCGCTCCACATTGAGACGCTCTTAACAGATTGCTAATGGTGACCGCAAGGGGCTGACAAGCCCAGAAGTATTTTCAGGGAAAAGGCTTCTCCATTTTCGCTGGAAAAATACACATCCGTTTCTGATGACAAAGATTATGAACTATGTCAAGAATTCTCAAAGCTCTGAGATGGTCTCTCTGCAGCTTACTTCTGTTTGGAAGGTGTTAGGAACATAAGCCTGACGAAATAAAACCAGTGGCCTCCAGGGTCTGCCTCGCCTTTGTTTTGAGTGCGACACAAATGCACGTCTGACCCTCCGCCTGGGCTCCTGTCTGGTGAGAAGCAGGTGCTGCAGGCCGTTGGCCAACATAGTCACGTGGATTCGTGACTCACAGCATGCTCTGCTGGGATTGTCTCGGGATTTTTGTCCAGAGCCAAGGCAGATGCACTACAAGTTACATCCCAAGTGGTTCCCTGCCTGGGACAGTTTCTCCAAGGTCCTCAAATGTCACCTCAACATTTCTTTGATGCCTGAAAGCAACACAGCATGCACGATGCTAGGAGAAGAAGCTTGCTTTCTGGCACACCACACAATTTACCATTTACTGTTTTGTTTTTTTTTAAATTTATTTATTTTATTTTATTATATTATGTTAATCACCATACAGTACATCCCCAGATTCCGATGTAAAGTTTGATGCTTCATTAGTTGCGTATAACACCCAGTGCACCATGCAATACGTGCCCTCCTTACTACCCATCACCAGTCTATACCATTTACTGTTTTAAGGAGTTCCCAGATCTCCCAGAACCTGTCACGTTTCTAATTATTAAGTCGAAGCCACATTAGCTTATATTTGAAGTTCTACAACTTTCATTTATTGTCACCAGCTATGTGTCAGGTCCTAATCTTGGTGATTTATAGAAGTTATTTCATTCAACCCTGAGAATGGTCCTGAGTGGTGGGTATTAGGTATTGAGATTTTGGTTAGGAATGACTAAGTTTTTTTTTTTTAACTCTGCTACTCCTAGAAATAAATTTGAAATGGACATCTATCTCTATTCATATTTTCATCTTATCGTTGGAAATTTGACCACTAGTCTTCCTGTCCATTTCAAGAAGATGCATGCTTTATTTATTTATGCATTTCTCAAATTTTCTAATCTCTGTCTTTCAGTAACAGAAATCTCTTCAAAGAATTTAGTGCTGTGAAAGTCTAAGCATTATCCCTCAAGAAAATAGCTTTTCATTTGCTTTGGGAAGCAGCCAAATTTTGGTTGATTTTTTTTTCCATTGAAACCAAGTTTGAAGACTGTAAAAAAAGGAAAAAAGAAAGAAAAGCTGAAACCATGTCTGGTCTTCATAGCTAACTTCTTACGTATGACGATGAGCATATTTTCCATAAAATGACTGGCTGATTCTAGTTCGATCTATATTTAATTAAGAGGAATAGATCTCATTTTCTCCTTCAGGGCAATGCAGAACCAACAGGTTCCTTTCCAAACTGCACGTGATCCTGCAACTTACAGCACTTGAGCACATTCCCAAACTCCGGAGTCGTTATGGAGGGTGGATTGTTTGTTAGGGCTACTTTCACTAAATTGCATTCTGCGCTGCTGGGTTTCCTTTGCGCTTGAACAGTTGTGCTGAAAAAAAAAAACAAAACACCCACGTTTACCAAAGTCATCTCCTCAAAAAGGAAATCTTGCAATGACGTGTTAATAGCACTGTTTTATATGGCACAGCAAATTTAGCCTATCCCTAGAGGCACAGCAAATTTTGATATATTCTGCCTCTCCTTGATGATGCTTATCTGCTTGGTATTTAATTTGCAACTTGTTATCTATTACTCATGCTGTTTGCCAATTTCTCTTCTGTGTTTCATACCATTGTCAAATTAACTTTTTACTGGAATATGCCTGGAAAATGTAGGTATAGCTCAAAATAAACTGGTTTATCATTTAAATTTCTCTTTGCCTCTGGTTTCTAGAACTTTGGCATTTTATAGATTATAAGTCAAATTAATGCGTAAGAAGATATGTTGCTATAGCTATGAAGCAGTCTATCTGCCTATCCATCCGTATCTGTCTATCTGTCTATCTCTGTCATCATGAACCAGCTCAAGATCCATCCATCCATCCATGATATCTTATCTATCATTTATCTATCCATCATCCATTTATCATCTATCTATGTATCTATCAATATCTACCATCTATCATCTACATAATCTATGTGTATGCATACACATACTCAAACATATGGAATATTTGATGTAAAAGGGAATTTTCTGTTCTTGAAAGTAATAATTTGCCATTTATCCTTTTATCCTTGCAGGGAATAGGAAGTGGGGGAAGGACAAAGCAGATGTTGTCATGATTCTATTTAATTTTGAACTAATTATTAGATATTTCAGTTATAAGATGAATAAGTTCTGGAGATCTAATGTACAGCATGGTGACTGTAGTTAATAATGTTTTATATACTTGAAATTTGCTGAGAGTAGATTGTAAATGTTTTGTACGCACACAAGTGGAAACTATGTGAGGTGGTGGACATGTTAATTAGCTTGATTGTGGTGAATATGTATATCAAAACATCATCTTGTATACTTAAATACACATAATTTTTATTTGTCAATCAGACCTCAATAAAGCTGGAAAAATTTAAGACAACAAAAACCAAATATTTTATGTGAAACTGTGGTATTTGAAAGTTTTCTTCATTTGCAAAATAAAAATGTGTTGACCTTACCTTCATGCATTCCTTTATTCAGTGTGACTATAGTTTCAGAATGGGGGCCTCACAGAGATTGCACATTGCTTATAAAAGCTGGTGTGTGTGTGTGTGTGTGTGCCTGTGTGTTTGGAGGGGTGTGTGGCCGCGGTAAGGAGGGGATCGCAGGGTGGGAGGAGATTTGTGGTTCACCATAAACGCACATAGTGTAGTGCATTGCCGCAGGGCTGTGGTGCTGACTGCAGACACTCTGAACTGGGGGCAGGAGTGTGCACAGCAGGGAACGAGGGCTGATGGCAGGTTGGTGGCCACGAGGGAGGTTGCTGTCGTGCAGACTGGCTGAGCGACACCCACGCTTGCTTGGTTCCTCACTGGGTGGGAGCAGAGCAGGTCACATGCACCGGGTCCCTCGGTGGAACGGGGAGCTGACACTCCCTGTCTTCTTTCATTCCTCTGTCTCCCTGGGGGTCTCTGAAAGCTTGTGAATAAAAAAGGGGATTCCTTTGAGTTTTTCTAGCTCTTCTTCAAGATGAAAGCATCAGAAGCTAGTTGCATTGCCCCCCCTTGGTTTTGCAGGCTGCTGGTGCTCTGGAAGCCAGTCCTTGGACGACTGGCACTCCCCTTGCTGACAGAAGCTGCCAGGCAAACCTGGAGGAACACCTTCCCTCCTCCACCTTCCTCACGGGCGTTGAGGGTTGTATGAGAATGATTTTGGGGGCTTCAGTGTTGCCGATGTAGGAGTATCTAAGGCGATGCAGAGTAGAGGGAAAAGGCAAATAGCTGTGGGCTCAGGTGTCCCCTGGTGATGACTGTGAGGGACAGCCATNGCACATAGTGTAGTGCATTGCCGCAGGGCTGTGGTGCTGACTGCAGACACTCTGAACTGGGGGCAGGAGTGTGCACAGCAGGGAACGAGGGCTGATGGCAGGTTGGTGGCCACGAGGGAGGTTGCTGTCGTGCAGACTGGCTGAGCGACACCCACGCTTGCTTGGTTCCTCACTGGGTGGGAGCAGAGCAGGTCACATGCACCGGGTCCCTCGGTGGAACGGGGAGCTGACACTTCCTGTCTTCTTTCATTCCTCTGTCTCCCTGGGGGTCTCTGAAAGCTTGTGAATAGAAAAGGGGATTCCTTTGAGTTTTTCTAGCTCTTCTTCAAGATGAAAGCATCAGAAGCTAGTTGCATTGCCCCCCCTTGGTTTTGCAGGCTGCTGGTGCTCTGGAAGCCAGTCCTTGGACGACTGGCACTCCCCTTGCTGACAGAAGCTGCCAGGCAAACCTGGAGGAACACCTTCCCTCCTCCACCTTCCTCACGGGCGTTGAGGGTTGTATGAGAATGATTTTGGGGGCTTCAGTGTTGCCGATGTAGGAGTATCTAAGGCGATGCAGAGTAGAGGGAAAAGGCAAATAGCTGTGGGCTCAGGTGTCCCCTGGTGATGACTGTGAGGGACAGCCATTCCCTCTTGGTGGACTTGTTCAACTTACGGGTGCCATTCGAAGTGGCGTAACTGTCTCCTTGACTACGTGCCTCTGTCCACCTCCCGCTCACATCTGTCTCGTCTGTGTGTGCGTCTGCATATATCCAGCCCTACGTGCGCACGGCAGCTACACCCATGTCTGCGTGTGCAACACCCATCCGTAGGTCTGTCTGTGTGTCTGTCATTTATACCTCTCCCTGAATCATCGATACCATGTCCATCTACAGCTCTACGTGTATCTAATCTATGTGTCTGTATTGGTACCTGCATCTCTATCTACACCATCTCTCGTTTATATTCAGTCACCCACGTCTGTACCACACCATGACCTGTAACACCAGCGCGTGCTGACCCGCATAACCCAGGTTCTCTTGATTAGCTGCCACCTGAGTGCCCCGGTGTTACACGCTGGCTGCAATTAGGAAACCTATTAATAACCACAGGAGAATTTTACTGAGGTGCAGAGACAAGTAAATTGAGGGAGAAATTAGATTATAGACAACAGGTTATGACAGGTGAGATAGTTCTCTTTTTAACCAAAGANCCCTGTCTTCTTTCATTCCTCTGTCTCCCTGGGGGTCTCTGAAAGCTTGTGAATAAAAAAGGGGATTCCTTTGAGTTTTTCTAGCTCTTCTTCAAGATGAAAGCATCAGAAGCTAGTTGCATTGCCCCCCCTTGGTTTTGCAGGCTGCTGGTGCTCTGGAAGCCAGTCCTTGGACGACTGGCACTCCCCTTGCTGACAGAAGCTGCCAGGCAAACCTGGAGGAACACCTTCCCTCCTCCACCTTCCTCACGGGCGTTGAGGGTTGTATGAGAATGATTTTGGGGGCTTCAGTGTTGCCGATGTAGGAGTATCTAAGGCGATGCAGAGTAGAGGGAAAAGGCAAATAGCTGTGGGCTCAGGTGTCCCCTGGTGATGACTGTGAGGGACAGCCATTCCCTCTTGGTGGACTTGTTCAACTTACGGGTGCCATTCGAAGTGGCGTAACTGTCTCCTTGACTACGTGCCTCTGTCCACCTCCCGCTCACATCTGTCTCGTCTGTGTGTGCGTCTGCATATATCCAGCCCTACGTGCGCACGGCAGCTACACCCATGTCTGCGTGTGCAACACCCATCCGTAGGTCTGTCTGTGTGTCTGTCATTTATACCTCTCCCTGAATCATCGATACCATGTCCATCTACAGCTCTACGTGTATCTAATCTATGTGTCTGTATTGGTACCTGCATCTCTATCTACACCATCTCTCGTTTATATTCAGTCACCCACGTCTGTACCACACCATGACCTGTAACACCAGCGCGTGCTGACCCGCATAACCCAGGTTCTCTTGATTAGCTGCCACCTGAGTGCCCTGGTGTTACACGCTGGCTGCAATTAGGAAACCTATTAATAACCACAGGAGAATTTTACTGAGGTGCAGAGACAAGTAAATTGAGGGAGAAATTAGATTATAGACAACAGGTTATGACAGGTGAGATAGTTCTCTTTTTAACCAAAGAGGAATAAATGAATAATTTAATAAATTAAATTTTTACCAAAGAGGAACATAGAAGCCCAATTCATTCCAATTTTCAGCCTCCATTTTTCAAGCACCTCGAAGACACCTTGTAAGAAGTCCACCACAGAATATTTCTCGGGCTCTGGGAGGTTGGAAGGCCCTTTGTATGTGTTTTCTTCTCCATACAAATTGAAATGCCAGACTAACATTGATCATTCTTCATTTGTTTTTTCACTGATTTTGATTTTTTTAAAAAAGATTTTATTTATTTATTTGACAGAGATAGAGACAGCCAGCGAGAGAGGGAACACAAGCAGGGGGAGTGGGAGAGGAAGAAGCAGGCTCATGGCGGAGGAGCCTGATGTGGGGCTCGATCCCGTAANCTGGGAGGTTGGAAGGCCCTTTGTATGTGTTTTCTTCTCCGTACAAATTGAAATGCCAGACTAATATTGATCATTCTTCATTTGTTTTTTCACTGATTTTGATTTTTTTAAAAAAAGATTTTATTTATTTATTTGACAGAGATAGAGACAGCCAGCGAGAGAGGGAACACAAGCAGGGGGAGTGGGAGAGGAAGAAGCAGGCTCATGGCGGAGGAGCCTGATGTGGGGCTCGATCCCGTAATGCCAGGATCACGCCTTGGGCCGAAGGCAGACGCTTAACCGCTGTGCCACCCAGGTGCCCCTGATTTTGATTTTTTAATTGGAATCTCTCACAACCTGGCTTTGAATGTTAATTGAGGTTTTATGGGACACGTGCTGGCTTCCGAGGGACTTCCCCTTGTGCGGCTCCGCCGTGGCCGTGAGAGTCTGGGTGCTTTCCTGGCTTGGGAGGTGTTGCTAGCTCAGAACACCTGGGTGCCGCTGTGGCTGGCACATGCGGGACTGCGGAGACGCTCANTTGGGCCGAAGGCAGACGCTTAACCGCTGTGCCACCCAGGTGCCCCTGATTTTGATTTTTTAATTGGAATCTCTCACAACCTGGCTTTGAATGTTAATTGAGGTTTTATGGGACACGTGCTGGCTTCCGAGGGACTTGCCCTCGTGCGGCTCCGCCGTGGCCGTGAGAGTCTGGGTGCTTTCCTGGCCTGGGAGGTGTTGCTAGCTCAGAACACCTGGGTGCCGCTGTGGCTGGCACATGCGGGACTGCGGAGACGCTCAGTGGCTGCCTGGCGGGATGCCTTGTGCTCCTAGGCGCTGTCACCCCAATGCCACCACACAGTGTCCTAAATCCCAAGATGGCAGAGCCTGCAGGACATTGTGCCCAACAGAGTGACCAGCCTGACTGTAAACTGTCACTCAGGGAATGCGTGAGTGGCCGGGAACAAGCACCACAGGGAGGTTTTGGACTGGGGCACGGGACCGCCCGCGTCGGGGTACAGAGTGCGCCCGGGAGGGAGCCCCGGGCTGGCGGAGGCGCTCCCTGGCTGGGTCGCGGCAGGTTTGGAGAGTGTAGCGAGAGAGGGAAGATGAGCGGCCTCCGGCTTCACCTGCAGAGAGCGGGGACACTGGCCAGGCGGGGGCTCCAGGGGAGTCTGGCCCCCGTGGGGATATGAGGTGCACACATCAGGACCAGGAGGCAGGAGCGATGGAAGCTTAAGGCTCTGGACCTAGTTTGGATTGGATCCGTCTTTCGGTTCCCAGCTGTTAGCGACTGAAGCCCGTGGGTGGCTAGGCATTTTCGCAGAGATTACTATGTGGAATGGACAGAGGGTCCCCGGGTCCCCAGAGGGCACACACGCCCCAGGGCTTGGAGGAAGAAGCAAATCCTTGAGAGACAGAAAGGAAGCTCTTCGTGGGCTGACCTCTGTCTGGGGTCCCGTACTGCTCCGCCCCTCCCGCACAGTCCCTCTCGCATCCCTGCCTCTCCGACGCGGGCTGTCCGGTTGGATGGCGAGCACCTGCTCCCTTGGGCACTGCCCCTCCTCCCTGGGAGGTGACTCCCCGCGTGCCGGTACCTGTGCACCTGCATGCGGATGGCTTCCTGTCTCCACTGAGGCTCTGGGCACTGCGTCCTGTCCCTGAGGACTCTGGCACTGATGGTTTGGAGGCCCCAGCAGCCGTTTCATCAGAAGCTCAGTGAACGGCTGCAGAATGAATGAATGTTTTCTATTCAAGCTTTCTGTGTGCAGAACGGTTTCTTCGGATACAGCGGAGTCCCAGAAAGCAGGTGTAGTGTCCCCCCACGTGCTCCCCACAGACATACCCAAGGAGTGCGCTTACCTGAATGGCCTTCAGTGAGTTCATGGGCACCGGGAGAGTCTGGACCCGGCTCAGGGAGGAGGGGGCTTCTGGCCTGTCCACGCACAGGTCACTTGTGCTGCCTCCAGCAAGTATGCTTTGTAGCAAAATCCCTCACACTCCTCATTATTACAGAGGAAATCTTGGTCTTCGTTCTCCCTTGTTCTCCGACTCCAGTCATCTGGAATCCTCCTGTATGTAAGAAGCGTTTTGTGTGAGATCTACACCTACTAGTACGCCTGGATTGAGCATTGGGGGGAACCGTGGGAACGGTTGATACGAGCCTACAAGCATCGCTGTTTCATCGATTCAGCCCAACACATGCTTATGCATCAGATGAAATAAAACACGGGATGGTAATTCTTTGAGACTGAGCCACGAGGCTGCTCGAATTGCTTTGTCATTCACACAGTGTCCCACACATGCAGCTGCTCCCTCCTCGCCTTTGCCTGGCTGGGCTGCGGCTGAGGGGCAGGCCTCTGTGTCCCATCTCTGGAGGGAGGGATGGAGCTCCCACAGCCCGGCTGGGGCGTTGCCTGCGGCTGTGGCTCGGCGGCAGGACCTGGAGCTCCCGTTCATGCTGGTTTGCTGCGTCCTGGTACCAGGCGACTGGCTGCGTGTCTCACGTGAGCAGATGGCTGCTGTGTTGGCTCGTCTGCTCTGCTGCTGAGGCCGCTCTCTGAGTCCTGGAGTGCAGCAAGCCCGGAGCCTTGTGAGGAAGACCATCTTCCTGGAGCTCTGTGCCCATCTTCTCACTTCTGATAAAACACTGGTCATAGTGGATTTAGGGCCCAGCCTAGACTGGGTTGACCTCTTCTTGACTTGATTACATCTGCAAAGACCCCCTTTCAAGGAAGGTCATATTCACGGGATCCAGGTGCAAAGATGTGGACATATATTTTGGGGGGACAGCAAAAGACAAGTGGAATGGGAGATGCAATTGGAGCCATTTCGGGAAGATGCGATCTCCCAGCTGGTCCAGATGAGGCTCCACTGGGGCCGCTGTCCTGCAGCCCCCTCTCTGACCACACTCTGCCCACTCCTCCCAACCCGGGCTTCCGCCACTCTCCCAGCGGGGTTAGAGACACCTTGAACGTCTCTTGCAGTGTGAAGCCTGGATCAGCCACAAACTGTCTGCAGTCTCCAGACACCTGCTGGAACAGATGAGTCCTAGGACTCGTCCTTCTGTTCCCTTCCTGTCAAGTACTCGGGGTGAGGACAGGAGGTGACAGGAAAGGCTCCTGGGCAGCAGGATCTTCCTGGGCTAGGGTCCCCCATGCTCCGGGTCCAGCAGGGCACATCAGGGAGCAGCAGGCTAGAGAGGTGTCATCCTTGGCTTCTCAAGGGCTTTTTAATTTGGTGGAGATGCTGGGACCCTGAAGGGCTCAGAGCACCACTCCCAGGGCAGAGAGAGGACCTGGGATACTTGCTCACCTGCCACCCCACACAACTGCCCCACTTACCTCAAATGCACCTGCATTCCTGCGTCTCTGTCCTGGAGAGTCCAAACCCTCCCTCTGCAGCCTGTGACAGCCGCCATCCCCCCAGGATCCTTGTGAGTGCAACAGTTGTTACTCGTGACTTCATTCCTTTGGCTCCCAGCCCCCTGTCTTGAACTAAATGCTAGAGGGTTGATGTTCTGAGGGAGGGAGGTTTCTTACAGAACAGACTACACGATAAACGTGTTTGTTTTTTAATGGGCGATAAGTGGTCATGGTCGTTGTTTAATGAGACCTAGGACTTGGGATGCTGTCCCATCGAACACAGGAGCCGTGCATTTAAGCTTTGTGTGAGCTTCACAAAGACAAGCCACGTCACAAAGACTGTTCATCTGACTCCAGGGCTGGGCAGCGAGTGGGGGAGTGTGGCCTACAATCACGCGACTCAGGCTTCCTGTTTCCACCAGGATACAAAGAATGTGGTTCCCCAGGAGGATGTCCTAAGTGAACATAAAAGATGGAGATTTTATGGGATCCTGGGGCCTCACACAATCTCATCTGAAGACCCAGCCTTACTCTGTTGATGATGTGTTTGAACCCCAGCCTCAAACTGGAGTTCTCTTATCCCGTGGTGCACACGCTCACACACAGGGAGCCCGATGCAGGACTCAATCCCAGGACCCTGAGATCATGACCTGAGCCGAAGGCAGACGCTTAACGACTAAGCCACCCAGGCGCCCCAAGAAACAGCCAAACTTTAAACGGTGTTGGTGGAAGGATAGGGTTTGCACCTGCAGCTAGAGTCCTGTCTCCAGGGCAGACCTTGAGTTCAGCTCTATCAGGAACGAGGAAAATAATTCTGTGCCCTCTGGTACAAATCCAGCCTACTCCCTCTCTCTTCTGGGAATGCATATGTCCTTGAAATGAAGATTCATCTCACCGCAGAGGCAAAAACAGAAAGCACACATGTTTATAGACATTTTTAAATGGAAAAACTATTTTGCTACAGCACAGATGATACAATCCAGATAAAATTTCCATTTTTCTCTGTTACAGGTAATTTACTAAATTCTTCATAAAGGAGCAGGGTCCTCATAGTGGAGAACCATGTCTGCAGGGGTGGGATTGACAACATCACGCTGGGGTGTGACACCTGCCTGGCCCGTACCAAGTCCGAGTCAGGATGTTTACCTGACACCTGGGCGTCTTGTCGCTTGGGCGTACGCGGTATCCTCATTGGGTCACGGAGGGAAACTTCTTTAACGGGGCTGTGGCTGCACCAGGTGTGTGCAGCTCTGTTTTCCTCGGATCTCTCTTTCATAACCTGTTTTGACTTAATTCACCTCAAACACCAGCGTATTTCTGGTGTGACCTGGGAAGAGAGTTCAGGGCTCACTTGCNGTACCAAGTCCGAGTCAGGATGTTTACCTGACACCTGGGTGTCTTGTCGCTTGGGCGTACGCGGTATCCTCATTGGGTCACGGAGGGAAACTTCTTTAACGGGGCTGTGGCTGCACCAGGTGTGTGCAGCTCTGTTTTCCTCGGATCTCTCTTTCATAACCTGTTTTGACTTAATTCACCTCAAACACCAGCGTATTTCTGGTGTGACCTGGGAAGAGAGTTCAGGGCTCACTTGCTTCTGGTCTCTTCCTGTGCACATTTTGGGGGCACAGCCCCCTTCCACACCTGAGATTGGTAATTGGTCAGGAGGACCAAGATCTTAGCTTCTGGTGTCTTTTTCTGATGAAGGCTTCCACCTAGCCTCCAGACTAGGCTTCCACCTAGCCGAATCTGCAGTGAATAAAGGAGAAATGAGTGTTCTGAGAGACGAACAAAGTGGTGACAAGCTATTCTCGGGGTGGGGGGTGGTGGTGCCCCGGGGCCAACGGGGCGCCACGGTCTACACTCAGGGAGCATCTCTTTCTTCCAGCACGGAGATAGGACTGCACCTGCCCCGGGCAGAGCGGCCTCCACTAGAACATTGCTAAGTCCTCCCAAGCTGAGTTCCTTTGAGCCACAGTTTATAAGATGTTTTAAGGGATTGCATGTTACCTGCAGCACACAAGATTTCAGACATGACAACTGATTCATCGAAGCCTGTTCACTGGTTATTTACACTTTAAAATTTATGAAAAAATATTAGAACTTGCAAAGTCAGCTTTTGTGACTTCATCTGTCCCTGGCCCAAAGAGGAATAATTTAGTAAATTAAATTTATTGGCCCGGAGCCTGCTCGGATGCCCTGAGGAGGTCTGTAGCATGCTTCTGTTGCAGAAGTCTGTGCGGGCCCATCGGGATGCCCGTCCCCCAGCCTCCTGTGGCTCCTCTGTGCCGGCGGCTCCGTGAGCAGTGCGGTCCCTGTGTTCGGGTCCGGCCCCCAAGACGAACCCTGAAGGTTTCTGTCCTCCGGTACCCTCTCTCCTTGGATCTAGCACACGCTTGTCATTCACTTAACACATTCCCAAGAAGCACTAGGAATGGACGCTCTGGGTAACATCGGGAGAGCAGTGAGTCTGTTACGAGGCAACTACTGGTGACATCTTGACTTGGGGGG